>NC_079441.1:1739207-1816707 GCF_903798145.1 Danio aesculapii
GTCACAATTGCAAGTTTGTATCACGCAGATCTGAGATGAAATGTTGCTATCACCTTTTTAAATGTTTTATTCAGTGACTGGAACAGGCTTATAGCAATGTATAGTGTAAGCTGTTATTATGTTTTTGAATTCTGTGTTTGACCACTTGGTGGAGTCCCATTCTAAATAGTAATACAAGTAGGCAAAGAGGAAAAGCAAGATGGGAGAACAACAGTTTTTGACTGACTGAAAGCAGCACGGAAAACAACTGATGTGATTCCTGAGTGTATGATGTCATCTATAAACTGTATGATCAATACATTAATTGATCAAAAAACAATTAATTGCGTCCAAAAAAGATTTGGTTTGACATGATATGTGTGTATTTATGTATAGGTGACACACATGCATAACAAAACTAAACAGAACAATTTCGTCACACAGATATCTCCCTGTGTGATATTTCATACAGTTAAAGTCTGAATTATTACCCCCCTGAATTATTACCCCCCTGTTTATTTTTATGCAATTTCTAAAGGCATTTCTAATCATAATAGTGTTAATAACTCATCTCTAATAACTGATTTATTTTCTCTTTGTCATGATGACAGTAAATAATATTAGACTAGATATTCTTCAAGACACTTCTATACAGCTTAAAGTGACATTTAAAGGCTTCACTAGGGTAATTAGGTTAACTAGGCAGGTTAGGGTAATTAGTTATTGTATAACGATGGTTTGTTCTGTAGACTAATCGAAAAAATATATCGCTTAAAGGGGCTAATAATATTTTACTTTATAATATAAGACTTTCTCCAGAAGAAAAAATATTATCAGACATAGTGTGAACATTTGAATCTGTTCAACATCATTTGGGAAATATTTAAAAAAGAAAAAACATTCAAAGGGGGGGTGAATAATTCTGACTTTAATTGTATATAGTTGTAATGGCGTGGGCACAGTATGGCTTTTCTCATTCACAATGGGAGACCAGATCTTTCACTGCGTGCATCAAAGCATAAACAATGGACCGCTTGGTACCATTATCATGTGTAATGTGTGATTTTTACATTTGAGCCAAAATCTCAAAACCGTACTGTGGTGGGATTTTCTCAACAGGGTTTCTGCAGGGTGTTAAAGTCTAAAATTGGCTGTTCTAGGTCTTATATTTTTGCACAGGTTTTATTTTTCTCATGAGCATGTAATGAATTTGAATTTAAAATTCTTTTAGTGTTGTTGTTTGTTTTTGTGGATTTGTAGTTCTTTATTTCACTAGTCCAATTATTACAACTACAAAAGAGCCCAACATGCAATAGCCAATCAGCTTTCTGTTATTGAACTCTGTGCACGCGGCGGATGTGATGTCATTGCTGTGTTTGCGGAGGTTCACTTTAGGTGCACGTGACATGAGTCTCAGGTGAACAGATAAACGCTGCTGAAGTGTGATTTAGTGTGTTTGTGTAGCGAGTATGTTTCCAACATTTATTAGATGGGCTAGGAATATTTATCAATGTCTCAAATAGACCTACAGAACGGCCTTGATGTGTTCTAAAGTAAAGTGAAAACTCCAGCAAGATAAAGTCATTATATGCAGAGCCACAGACCTTTATCTATGAAGTATAATTATGGAAACTGTTCATCTTAACTGAAAGCTACGTCATGTTTGCTGGCCTCACACATCATGCTCCTGTCAGTCAGTCAGTCAGTCAGTCAGTGTTAAACAAATGACACACAGCACTACTACGATAACTGAAAAGCTATAATTCACTTATATTTTAATACATTTTGGTGTGGTTTTATAACCCGCAATTGAAAAAAAAGAGCAACAACTGAATGTTTTGAATGAGAAGCTGTAATGTAGCTGTGGCCCAAATGAATTTTGGTGTGGTGTCCACATGGAGGAATGAATAGCAGAAACCATGCAGTGAAGTATGGAGATGTCATTAGTTTTGCACACCCCTGCTATTGTTCATCCTTCTGTAATGATGCAGACTGTAAATATGAATTGTTATCTGTGTTCTTGGGTCAGCGATAAGAACCACATGCACTTCGGGGCCATCACTTGTGCCATGGGCATCCGCTACAAGTCCTACTGCTCCAATCTGGTGCGCACGCTGATGGTGGACCCATCTCAGGAAATGCAGGACAACTACAACTTCCTGTTGCAGGTGGAGGAGGAGCTTCTTAAAGAGATGAAGCACGGTGAGCCAATGGAGAGAGAGCGTTTGAACAAGAATTATTAGGTTTAGTTTTGGATGTTTTATTTAGTTTTAGTGCATCGGTTTAAAACAAATGTGAACTTATTATTTCATTGGCCACTATCTGTCTTCATTTTGTGTGTGATATTAAAATAAAATAAAAAAAAATAATTTAAAACATAAAAAAGGCTAATATTAAAAATGTTTATTTATTAAACGCATTAACTATACAGACCCACTAGTTTTTCATGATATTTTTTTGTGAATTTATTTTTTTTGCAATAAAAATGACTGATTTTGTGGCGGAAATTTGCAGAAATGTGCAGGCAATTTTGCGATTTTATTTAATTTTTTATTATTTATTTATTTATTTATTTTTTTAATATATATATATATATATATATATATATATATATATATATATATATATATATATATATATATATATATATATATATATATATATATATATATATATACACAAAATCATAAAATTAAAGCTTCTTTATTTTGGTCTCTTGTCAAGACGAGATCTGAAACGGTAGGCGTTAAGCCAAAGTAAGGTTGTATAACTCTTATTTTTATCCACAATCTTACTTTCTCTCAGATTTTACTCCCTGGAGCATCTGACATCATGTCACACGTAGGACATGCATTAGAGCTCCCCCTACCGTAATGCACCTAAAACATGCACTGCTGTAAAACACGTCAAAGGCAGGGAAGCGTTTTCTATCGTTAACTGCAGGGAAAGAGTTAAATGAAATGATTATCGATTTGACGCACATCATAACACCAGCCATACATGTAAAGCACAAAAAATGTCCTTCAATTCAGTCACGTACAGCGGCCATCACCCTTAAACCAATCTCATCTCCACCTGTGTGTTCCATTGCTCTGTTTGCTCGCACTTTCTTTTGCAGTCTGAAGCGCGTCACATTGAACAAACGCATTGTTCGCACCACAAGATGTTTATATCTCATCTTGGCTATGACTTCACATGTAAATCACTCGCGCTTCATCTGCGTCTGCTTACTACACAAGCTGAAAATTCCCCCCGTCCCTCATTCCATGTAATGATTGTGAGGGCGCAGGTGAGGCGTCATTTTTTTGAGAGACGCTCAAATACATCACGTGCACTACGTATGCGACGTTTATAAGTCACGTAAAACAATAAAGTGCAAACTGAAATAAATATAATTTGATTATATAGTTTGGAATTGAATGTTTTATGAGTTTATTTTAAAATTTTGAGATTTATTTTTCATTAAATTAACAATTTCGCTGGATCGAAATATTAGCGACTTTGTTGATTTTGTGTTGAATTCAGCAATCACTGAATCATGAAAAACTAGGGTTTATATTAGTGATTATATTAGTGGTTTAATGTCAAGTTTTATATTCATATAATAGTTAAAATTATTTTGGTACATTAAGTTATACATGACTAAAATAACTAGCTTATGTTTTAATATGTACTATAAGAAAAACGTGAACTAATTTGATCACTAATTTCAAGTTTATTTATGTATATCATATTTTTAAATTGAAATTTGGTGAAAGCAATTGAATTCAAGATCATTTAATTATGCCTTTATTCTGTAGTTTTTTACATTTAATTTGTAGTAAAGACATATGATTTAATATTACAAACTGTTTATTTATATATTTGTGTGTAATGCAACATGTGTATATAAATATGATTTCTATATTATTTTTTTACAGCATGTGTAATGCTACAAATGTTTATAAATCAGAGATTTCTAGTGCATGACTTGTTTTGTGCATTAAACAATGTTAGGTTAAAGCAAAATGATCAAATATTTATATTTCAGTTAAATGTTGCTGACTATATGATGATTAGTTTGTTTCTAAAGGTGCTTCTTCTAGTAAGGTTTTCTGGGAAATGTGTAGATCACTGATGTTTTGTGCAGGAGTGAAGCTCAGTGAGGCTTACAACGCCGTCATGGAGTTTGTCAAGAAGGAGAAACCAGACCTGGTCAGCAAACTCACCAAAAACCTCGGGTCAGTGTCTCGAATGCTCTCTCTGTGTGTGTGTGTGTGTGTGTGTGTGTGTGTGTGTGTGTGTGTGTGTGTGTGTGTGTTCAATGTAAATTGGAAGTGTGTTATGATGCTCAATGTGTGACTGTGTTGCAGGTTTGCCATGGGCATCGAGTTCAGAGAAGGATCTCTCGTAATCAACCAGAAAAATCAGTTCAAGCTCAAAAGAGGTGAGTGTGCGCGTGCGTGTGTGTGTGTGTGTGTGTGTGTGTGTGTGTGTGTGGAAAATAAATGAAACTAAGAATTCAGTTTTGAGTGTGCTCAGGGTTTGTTTGTACCATGAAGATCATCATCAGCTTTTTCTGTTAACTCTGGCTTTGATTTGGAGTTCATGACTGCATGCAGATGAAGGCGGGACATCAGGAGCAAGCAGCCAATCACAGGCCTCGAAACATAAAGATAGTGTGATTGACTTGAGAGTTGGCACAGTTCACAGGCAAAGATATAAAACAACAAAATAAAATTAAAAGTGTATAGAGCAACATGAACGGTTGTGCATGGAGGCGGCAGTCATAGCATTTATATATTTCTGCTATAATTATTATTAAATGATATAAAAATCTTCAATAAACTGACTTAATACACCACAGGACTTCTAGTTTTGCTAAGGTGTGTGTGTTTGTAGGGATGGTCTTCAGCATCAGTCTGGGATTCGCTGACATGATCAACAAAGAGGGAAAGAAAGAGGAGCAGAAGAAATACGCCCTGTTCATCGGAGACACCATACAGATCAATGAGGCCAGTTGAGTTCTTTAACATTTCATCTGCTAGAAACGACCCCTTGGGAGTCTCTGATAAATGCTTGACTGCAGCTGGCTTTCCATCAGCCTGTTTTTATGTTCTCAGCCTGCATATTATAAAGTAAAACATCAGGAATGAGCGACGAAAAACACAAAATATCAAGTAAAGTCCTTTTATTTGGGGAAAAAAAAAAAAAAAAAAAAAACTAAGCTTGCTTGGTTGTTTTGGACTTTGGTTGCTAGGTTACCAATACTGCAGTTAACCACTCTAACAACTTTTCAGAAGATTCACTTTACATTATGATGGAAAATAAACTACTGTTTACTTTAGTCTATAGCTGGGTTTCCATTAGCCAGTGACAGAAACACGACATTTCAAGTTAAAATCTCTTAATAGCAAAAAATTTAAGTTCTCAGCTTATTTTTATTTATTTTTTGCTCGTGTGTGTGTGTGTGTGTGTGTGTGAAATAATTGGTTGCTAGGTTACAAATACTACAGTTAGCCACTCTAACAAGTTGATGGAAACACAGCTAATTAGCTTTTTTGCAAACTTTGAAGATATTCACTTCATATTATGATTTACTATTGACTTTAGTCAATAGCTGGGTTTCAGTCAGCCTGTGTTGATGCACATTTTGAAGTATCGCATGAGAAATGTGACGACAAACCAAATCTCAAGTAAAAATCCCTTAATTCACCAAAACAAAACAATTTGTTTGCTCGCTTGAGTTTTTTTGCATTTGTGTGAATAAATTGGTTGCTAGGTTACCAATACTACAGTTAGCCACTCTAACAACTTGATAGAAAGATTCAGTTCACATTATGATGGAAGCTTAGCTGCTGTTGACATTAGTCTATAGCTGGGTTTTCATCAGCCTGTGAAGTATGTTTGAAGTATGGCATGAGAAACAATTGATAGAAACACAAGTAAAAATCCCGTAATTCACAAAAATTTTTTTTAATTACGCTTGTTGTTTTGCACTTGTGTAAAAAACACTGGTTGTTAGTTTACCTACAGTTAAAAACTCTAACAACTTGGAGAAACAACTCATTTGGCTTGTATTTTATTTTTTTGAGGTTACAAATACTACAGTTGGCCACTAACAACTTTGATGTAAACAAATTGGTTGCTAGTTACAAATACTACAGGTAGTCAATCTAACAGCTAGATGGAAATGGCTAGTTTGCTTTTTTTTTTTTTTTTTTTGCAAAGATTTGCTTTTCATTTATTTTCTTTTCGACTTAGCCCCTTTATTAATCTGGGGTCGCCACAGCGGAATGAACCGCCAACTTATCCAGCATATGTTTTACGCAGCAAAGGCTCTTCCAGCTGCAACCCATTTCTGGGAAACATCCAGATATAATAATCTCTAATAATGCTGAAAAACATAGCAAACGTAGCTTGTCTTGTTTACTGTTGGTTGCTAGGTTACCAATACTACAGTTAGCCACTCTAACAACTTGGTAAACGCAGCTAATTGTTTTTGAATGTTTGCGTTAGGATGGAAATGCTGCTAGCGATGCTGTGATTGTGACTATTTGTCTGTCTTCTCTGCATTTTTGTGATCGCAGGAGGATCAAGCCACCGTCCTCACCCCTGTTAAGAAGAAGATTAAAAACGTTGGCATTTTCCTCAAGGTAACGTCAGGTCTCATTTAATTTTCAGGATGTTGCATTAATTATTTTTAATGCACATGCGTTTCTTTATGTTCTTTAAGTAAAATGCATTATTTCATAAGAAGAAAAGTGCATAAACCATGACGGCAACAGATTTGGAAATGTCTCCCCTTTATTTTGTTTATAAATAAAATATATTTTTTAAATATAATAATGTAACTAGCATCCAAAGCAACATTTCTGATGGTCATTCATTTTATTAATAGAGAGAGGACTAAAAAAATATATAGACGCATATTAAAAACTCATAAAAATGACATCCAATATTTATTGTAGGGGTGTAATGGATCACGGTCGATCTGTACGAATCACAACCCACTGTTCAGAACGCGCCTGATCGATCTATTAATAACTTGTTTTGAACTTGTAGATTACTCCAACATTTATAACAATTGCAGAAAGATGGCCTCCCACATTCAGATCACGTGTATATAAGCATTTTGGCTTCGCTGTAAAATATAATGATGACCTAAGAAGTTGTAGTGGGACCTAAATGCTTTCTTAGGCTATTAATCAAAGGTGTTGTCTGCCACTGTTTGTTTAGTCTGCATTAAAGCATTCATTGTAGCTGCACAACTAAACAATAAAAGATCGTCATCTCAATTCAAACCTGTGCAACATCAATGATAAATGATGATGATTTGCATGTTTATGGATCATTCAAGTCGCTATATTCAGATCTGCGTTTGATTGAGAGAGATTCAGTGTTTACACTTTTTCAGTTCATTACAAACAATTAAATAACACAGCAGTACTGGGAGAACAGTTTATAGTTCAGATATAAACGCTGATGTTTATGGTAAAGATTAAAATCACTGTTTAATGGAACACGACGCTGGTGAATGTTGTAGCAATTACATTGTGTAACCAACAGGTGGCGACAAACAACCATCAAAATGAAGTCACTGAATAGGTTTTCAGAGACGATCCACCTATAATGGATAACGTGAAGCATAACAATATAAACATGAAGCTTTATGAGTGAATTGTTGGATCATTCATTGAAAATAAATATGATCTGTTGTACAACATTACAGCATTATCAGCAACCGTAGCAAAGATCATCAGGAATATTTTCCTTTTTATTAGCTGCTTCTTGACTTTTATTTATTTTTAATTAAAATGACAGGTTCTAAGTTATGTTTGTTTGTCATATCATAAAATATGTTGATGATTCGGTGATTGTGAGTCTCCTCCACGATCAGGATTTTGGGCATGGTCCTGTTGTGGAAGAATTTACTTCCTGGTGTGATAGATTTTCTCTCCAGCTGAATGTAAATAAAACAAAAGACCTGGTGATAGATTACAGGAAGGCTTCTCCTACCTCCAGCATAACAAATATTGAAGGTTGGACATTGAAATTGTGGACACACATACATATCTAGGGGTTGTTATTGACAATATGTTGACATTTCAACCTAACTCTCAGGCTGTCTATAAAAAAAAGTCCAACAAAGATTGTATTTTCTGAGGAAACTGAGATGGTTCCAGGTTTGTACCTCTTTAATGACATTGTTTTATAAACAATTTATTGAATCTGCTTTATCCTTCTGCATTGTAGCTTGGTACGGTAATCTGAGTGTGTCAAACAAGAACAGGTTGAGTAGTCTGAAGGTGGCAGGCAAGATCATTGGTTTTAACCAAACTAGTCCAACAGTAATTTACCATAGTAGTGTTTTAAAGAGAGCTCAGGGTATCCTATGCACCCTGGATAACCCGTTGTACTCTGTGTTTCAGCTGTTGCCATCAGGACGTCGTTTTAGAGTTCCTGTTTGCAGGACAAATAGAGTCAGAAATTCTTTTATAATGGTGGCCATTAGGTCATTAAGTCCAGAGGGGAGGGAGATGCACCTTCAGTATGATGTATTGGATGTTGTGGGGTAAAATTTTATTAATGTGTACATGAAACTTCCCCTGTGTTACGGCACCTTGCTGCAATTTGTTTCCCTAAACGGGATAATAAAGTTGAGTCTGAAACCAATGGTTTTTACACTAATATTTTTGTATAAATCTAAAGCAAATGACATTTGTCTCCTCCCTTTTGTGCTGATCTGAAAATTGGTCCGATCCGTGACTCAAACCGTAGTGTGATCCGAACCGTGATATTCGTGAGTCGTACACCACTCATTTAGTGCAGTTTGTCTTTGCACATGTTTTATTCATGAAAACACATCAGCGGCTTTATATTAGTTTTATTAATGCTTTTTATATGTTTGGTGAAAATTGAAGGTTTAATTTGTTTTGCAAATGATTTTAGATGTTGGAAGTTTAAACTATGATTGAAACAGATTTACAAAAGAAACGTGAACACTTTATTATTATTTGTAAAAAATAAAGTTGTAAAAAATACCCAGAAACACCCCTGAAAACACGATGTAAAATTTTAAACGAGTTTTATAACAATATTAGAATTAAAATGATCTAAAACAGTTAATTTGATTGTCTTTATCATTTCTTTTAGTTGTTATAAACCTCTGCCTTGTAGAAAATGTTCATTATAAACTGTACACTTTTATCTGCTTTGCCCATGAAATGACCATCCAAGCTGATATTTGCAATAAACTCCAAACTCTCTTATCGCTAAACCATTTCTGTGTGTGTTTCAAGAATGACGATGAAGATGAGGAGGAGGAAGAGGGCGATAATGCAGAGGAGCTGCTGGGCAAAGGAGCTCGCAGCGCCGCCCTGCTGGCAGACAGAACCAGGGTATGCTTACCTCATTTTAATTTAATAAATCATGCATATTCATGAGTGCGCTCACATTCTCTTGTCTGATTGGTCAGAATGAGATGACTGCGGAGGAGAAGAGGCGGACTCATCAGAAGGAGCTGGCCAATCAGGTGAACGAGGAGGCCAAGCGGCGTCTGACGGAGCAGAAAGGAGGACAGCAGATACAGAAGTGAGGAAATTAGACATTATATTTAAGCTAATGAGACTTTAAACCTTTGCTTTACTTTGACATTTTGGAAGGATGCCGGTTTGTATTTGTTCTACAGTGTAAGTGCGTCGGAAACACTTCACAATAAGGATGTATTAGTTAATGCATTTACTGACATGAACAAAACATTTATATTTGTATTAAATGAACAGTATTTGTTCATGTTAGTTAGTGAAAATACAGTCATTTATTGTTGCATTAATGTTAGCAAGCTTGAATATGGATGTTAATAATGCATTAGTAAATGTTGAACTAATGATTAATAAATACATTAGCTAATGAAACTTAATTGTACAGTATGATCAGTGGATCAATATTGTGATTTCTGTAATTTGGTCTAGATTAGGGGTTACCAAACTTTTCAGCTCGTGACCCCCCACTATCCTCGGAGGTGGTTATAAACATACAAACATTGCACACACACCAATAGGAACTACTTATGTTTACTGACAACACACAAAAAGTGCAACAGATTTTATAGTCGTTAATTTAAATCAATATTATCCCACTTAATGAGACATGTGGGCACAATGTTTACAACACAAGACCACCTCAGTGTTCAGTCGATCTGCTGCTATTACTGTGTCATTAATCTAGCAGAATAACCCCAAGGCTTACAATCCAATGGAAAAAGAATTGAAAGGCTGATGACTTTTTATTTGTGTTGTTTTTTTCATGTAACTATTAATAATATTTAATCTTCTGCAGTTTATGAATTAAATATAGTAATTATAATAGTTTAATAACATGTACAGTATGTTTGGAAACACTACTGTTGTACTGTTTATTGGTAGTTTGAGTGAATGTTCGTTTTTAAAGTAAATAAAGTTGAATTTGTCCAAATAAAAAATATTAAAAATACAAATAAAAAAGAAATGCAAAAATTAATAACAATGAAGGAATCCTAAATTAATCATCGCAATCATAGTCTAATACTAACAAATCAAAAGAAACATCTGAAAGTAAGGCATCGTGTTACTCTGGAAAGTTTTATACTAATGAAAGTAATTTAACTTCATATTCACCTCCAGATCAGCTTTATCAAAATAAAACATTTATTCTGAGCTCTGCTTATTAAAAATACGATCACGGTCATTTTTCTCTCCATATAAACATTTTTATTTGAATTCGATTTAGTTTATTAGCTTAGTTTTACATTAAAAGTAGTCATTTATTTCAGATATTGTGTATTATTTGTTCACAAATTACTCAGAGGTTTTAATCAAACAAACATCTTAATATTAACATTAATAAACAATTAACATTAATAAACACTTGCCAGATAACGTTGTTGTTTGTCAAAATAAAGCATTTATTCTGACCTGTGCTTATTAAAATAATATAAAATCTTTAGTGATTCATCCTGAATGATTCTGTTTTTAAATCTTGTCAAGTGGATAAAAGCTAGTGGCTTTAATGATAGTGGCAGAATATAAATGTCACATGACACTAAATGAGTATTTGTGATGTTTAACTAGCTTTAATATGTCAGAAGATTAGTACAAATATGATGGACAGAGTTTTGAACATGGAAACTACTTAATGTCTGTTTTCTGTAAATATTGGGGAAAATGGAAGATTTGTTCTCAGATAAACATTTTAATAACGATCAGTGTTATTTCAACATTGTGCACATTTTCTAACAATTTACACTTACAGATTTGTAGTTCTAGTCTTGTAGACTCAGTAACATCCGTCTCCTAATTTCCTCTCTTCAGAGTCAGAAAGTCCAACGTGTCGTATAAGAACGTCTCGCAGATGCCCAAGGAGAAGGACATCAGAGATATGAAGATCTTCATCGATAAGAAGCACGAGACGGTCATCATGCCTGTGTTTGGCATCGCCACACCGTTTCACATCGCCACCATCAAGGTAAGACCACACAGATGCTAAAAGACCAATAGCTAGCTTTCCATCAAAACATGCTCATGCGCATTTTTAGGTATTGCATGAGAAACGAGTTGGGGAAATGCTACATTATGAATAAAAATCCCTTAATTTCCAGAAGAAACTGTATTTATGCACACTTGAGGTGGTTTTGGGCTTTGTCAGAGTGTAGTATTGAAAATCTAGCACTCTAATTTGCACTCGCAGCTAATTAGCATATATATTTTTTATTTTGCTTTCATATTGTTATGGAAACCCGATTACTTTTAATATTGGTCAGTGGCTGAGTTTCCCATTAAGTATCTCACGAGAAACAACATTTTGAATGAAAATCCCTTAATTTGCAAAAGTTCTCACGCTCACTTCAGGTGGTTTTGGACTTGTTAGAACAATGTGTTGCTAGATTATCAAGACTAGTTCATTGCTTTAACGCTGTGATGGAAACGCAGTTATCTCACATCCTTTTTTTTTGCTTTTGAAAAGATTTATTTTATATTACGGTGGAAGTCGGACTAAAGTTAAGATTAGCCGAAAGCCTAATTTGCTAAATAGATTTTTTTTTTTGATGCTCACTTGAGGTGGATTTGGACTTGTGTGAAAATATTTGTTGCTAGGTTACCAATACTACAGTCAGCCACTCTTACTATGTGATGGAAATGGCTAATTTGCTATTTTTTATTTATTATTATTATTATTATTATTATTAAAATTTTTGCGAATTTTAAAAAGATTTGCTTCATTACGATGGTTTCCACTAGCCATTTTGAAGTATGGCAGGCAAAACAAGTTACAAATGTCAAATTTAAAATAAAAATCATGTAATTCACAAGTTTTTCCACTCACTTTTTGGACTTTTTTGTGTTAATGTGAATAATAATAGCTGTAAATCACTGAATAAACTCTGATGTATTGAAGATTACACGCATGTGGCTTATGCTTGTCTTGTTTACTGTTGGTTGCTAGGTTACCAATACTATAGTTAGCCACTCTAACAACTTGATGAAAATGGAGTCACATTTGGGATTTTATTTTTTCTTCTTTGCGATTCTTCTTTCCAATTTATACTTAAAACAATGCTGCCTACAACTATGTGTACAGCTATTCATTGTACATATCACTGTCAACACTGCCAATTTTACATTGTCCTGTTTTGAGTATGTTGTAGTATTTTGCACTGTCTGGAGCCAGCACCTAAGCTTTTCACTCATCATAGCACACGTGCTGCTGATAATGTCACAATGATTTGATTTGACTTCTGCAGAGGTTCACATTTCCTCAAATTTGCAGATATTCTAACTCTTATCATGACTCGGGCCATTTGTGGGATATTTTCAGCTATATAGATTTAGAGATAAGCTCATTGTGCATCCCAATTCTGCACAATTATTAAAAAACATATCAGATGAGATCAGAAAGTCTAGTCATCCAATTACAACAACTGTTGATGCAAAATGTGGTGGTGGATGAGGAGATTCCTCCAAATGTGTGAAGTGCTTTGAGTGTCTAGAAAAGCGCTATATAAATGTAAGGAATAATAATAATTGTTATTATGTTTAAAATCATTTTCATTTTAGCTTGAGCAGGTTTAAAATAAGTTTATTCAGTTGTTTATTTTGTCGTTTCCATTTTGTTTTTCTTTTTTGTTTTAACAATACTCGAAAATGTGCATGAAAATAAGTAGATGCAAACATATCTAATTGTGTGTGTGTGTGTGTGTGCGTGCAGAACATCAGCATGTCTGTGGAAGGAGACTACACGTATCTGAGGATAAACTTCTTCGTGCCAGGCAGCTCTCTGGGGCGACACGAGGGCAACATCTTCCCCAATCCCGAGGCCACTTTTGTCAAAGAGATGTAAGAGTCTTCCTTCATTATTACAATTTTAATTGCTCAGTTTTATCATGGTTTATCCCAATACTAAGGAAATGGGCTAAGATTGTTTATAAAGTATATAATGATATCTCTTAGACTCCAGGCTTGAATGGTTTGTGAGCACAATTAAGTGCAGAGCAAAAATCTTATTTGATAATTGTAAGAAAAAATCGACTGTATAAACATGTAAAACATAATCGGGTGAGGTGATGTGACTGCAAGCAGCAAAGACCTGTCAATCAAGTGGCCACGTCTTTAATTATGCAGAATTTTAAAGTTTTATATAAATTAAATAGATGAGTTATAAAACATTCACCACACTGACATACTTACTGTCATGTTATACTGTTATGATTTACTGTCATAAAGGGTAATATTATCTATATACACCAAAACCATGTTTGTACATGGCTCTAAACAGTTTTTCAGCTGCAAAGTTGGCCATTTTATCATTGGAGTCAATAGAAATGGGCTCTGTTTTGGAGCCAGCCCCTAGTGGCCAGTTGATGAATTGCAGTTTGCTACTTATGCATTCATAACAAAAGGGAGAGCGGGAGGGTGGCGCTTGGTGTAAACCGTTTCAGTCCATTTCTCTGCATTTTAGTACATACCGCGCATCGAACCTGAAGTCCCCGGGTGATCACTCGGTGCCTTCCACCAACCTGCAGAACGCTTTCCGCATCATCAAGGAGGTGCAGAAGCGCTACAAGACCCGCGAGGCCGAGGAGAAGGAGAAGGAGGGCATCGTGAAGCAGGACTCGCTCGTCATCAACCTGAACCGCAGCAACCCCAAACTCAAAGACCTGTACATCCGACCCAACATTGCGCAGAAGAGGATGCAGGGCTCGCTGGAGGCACACACCAACGGTCAGACACACCTTAATCACATTATACACACTTAAATAATGACCGATCGGTCCTAATGAAACACTTTATTTTATTTATTTTTTTTTTATGGAATTTTTTTTTTTTTGCACTAAATGCAAGAGAACAACAAATCATTTTTTTACAATCTTATTTGCTCAAATAATAACAGAAACTCCACAATAGTGTTATCAAGCTATTCAAAACAAGGAAAACAATAGTGTGAGACTGATAACGGCAGCCAGAAGAGAGTGGCGTAGCGCGGCTGTTCAGACTGACTCCGACACAAGGAGTCATGGTGTTAATTCTTTCCTTTAATGACAGCAGTAAAAAACTGAACTGTACAACCGTACAAGCTAAAAATGAACACTTATTTTTATATCTTTATCCACAAAGTGTGCAGCTTTTGTCACTGCAGTGTATCTTGGGCTGAATTACTTACTAAATAACGTATACTTTTATACTTGACCTTTACTTAAGTATACTTTTTCCTAAAGGGTGTATTAAAATGCACACCTATAAATCTAATAATACTTAACTAAAAGAGGCCTAAATACTACTGTTTATAGCAGTGTTTCCCAACCCTGTTCCTGAAGGCACACCAACAGTACACATTTTCAGCCTCTCCCTAATCAAACACACCTGAATCATCTCATCAGAACATTAGAAGAGACTCCAACACCTGAAGTTAATGGGTCGGGTCAGGGAGACATCCAAAATATGTACTGTTGGTGTGCCTCCAGGAACAGGGTTGGGAAACACTGGTTTATAGCAATGAGTGTATTACAAAAATGTATATTATTAAATGTTCATGTTAAAAAAATAGTTTTATTTATCTAATAATTGCAGTTATTTTTTGTGAATTTGCATTATAGTCAACACAGAACTTTCCGATGTATATGTAAAAAGGCCTAAATACATGCAGGACCATTCAAATATTTAGCTGGTCTCCGACTATTGACAGCAGATCCCTCAGAGATGGAGGGATTTGCACTCGCGATATCTTTACTGCTCTATTCATTTAACTGCAGAAATGTAACGCTTAGACGTCACTGTGCCTCTCACGATCTGTTCTCTTGCTCTTTCACTCTAGTCGCCATGATTTCCCAGTATTTTAACTCCTTTTGGGGGATCACGGGGCTGGTATAAATTTGTGGGCGGCTCGCGGAGCTTCTGGGATAGGTCACTAGATAGGGGCGCTAGATAGGGGCGAACGTGCCACAGCAGCTCAAAACACTGCAGATGCAATGGCTGCACTTGCAAGAAAGAGAGCAGAGCACCACTAAACAGAGCTCCCATCGCATCTGTATAGATTTTAGCTGCTGCGACCAAGCGTATTACGCTCCCACACATCATTTACCTTTGTTTTGGCTGCTGTAGGCTATGCATAATATACGAGAGCGCATGTGCGTCTTCAGTCCTGTCAGATGTGGCGCACACTCTCATTCCCATACAGCTGAGAGTGTCTGTGTAGAACTCCACTGTGTGATTCAGAGAGCAGAAATGTGAAATCGCGTGACCATGTAGGGGCAGAAATCACATGCCGCTGTGTAAAAAGGTATTACATACGGCTGTTTAGATTGTTTATTAAAAGAAATTGTGTTCTGGTGCTGTAAATAAAATACAATTAACTTGACTTGGAGTGGTAGGGTTATATAATGGTAGGGGAACTGCAATTATCTAGGCTTATGGCTAAAACAAAAAAATGACTCGGCCTGTGACTTGAATAGACAAGAATATTAATACAAAGTGTTCAAGTTGATAAATCAATTGAGAAAAGTAAAGAATTTAAATAAAAGTCTTAAATGCTGTTTGGCAAGGACTTGAGTTTTGTGTCATTCTTTTTGGATTATACAATGTAAAGATGAATTTCTCTGAAATCTAGAAATCAGGATGCTATGTAGTTTATGCAATCAATGAAAATCTTGCTAGATTTGATGTCACGCTGATTTGTTTACTGCAGTAACTAAAGCAACACCGTTATTCATGCGAATATATAGGAGTGAATTCGCTTCTATTCAGTAGATGAATAATATTGTAGTTGAGGTGCAGGGATGTTTTGATGTAGTATAATTTCACAAAAACATGTTTTTACATCATAATGATTTAAAATAGATTGGATAATATAGATTGCTCTGTGTGAATCATGAAGAGTGAATTGCAATTGTCACATACCAGAAAAAAATTAAAATAAAAGGAGTATCTAAATTCTAAAATATGGATTTACATCCAATTTGCTAGTAGAAAAATAGTAAACTGCAGTCTGCCATGAAAAATCAAGTTCAGTGTCTTTATCGATGAATGTGTTGAGTTGTATTAAATGGGAGTCTAAAGCTTCATTACCTAAAGCTTCATCCATTGCCTAAACTCTAAATATTTATTAATTTTCTAAATATTTATTTATTTATTTATTTACTAGTCTTTACTGTTTTAGTAGAGTTCTCTCTCTCTCTCTCTCTCTCTCTCTCTCTTCTGAACCTTTCATTGGGGTAGTCCGGTAAATAAATGGTTTTATTCTTCATTCCCACTCTTCTGAATTAGATTACATTGATCAGGAGTTATCACAAGCTAAAAGTCTTTAGTGCTGCTTTCTTGCAATCACTATTTAGTAAATATACTGTATATGTCACCAGTGTAACCAGTTGAAATCTAAAGTGGTGGTGAGGTGTTTATGTATGAGGAGTCTTAAAAATGTCTTGATTTCCTGTTTATACCAAATAATTATCCTTATTTGAGCGACTGTCTTTGTGTGTCTTCAGGTTTCCGGTTCACGTCAGTACGAGGAGATAAAGTCGACATTTTGTACAACAATATCAAACACGCCATCTTCCAGCCCTGCGACGGGGAGATGATCATCGTACTGCATTTCCATCTGAAGGTGTGTGTGACCTAATGTCGATCAGCTCTAGTGGCTTTTATTAAAATTTTTACATGTTATTTTGTAACATTTTTATTTTCATAGTTATTTTAAACAAGTATTAAATTTGACAATTTTGCATTTAAATGTTTATATTGTTTTACAGTTTTAAATATTGTGTTTTCAATTGTTAGTATAATCATCGTTTTTGTCATTTCTTGTCTATATATATATATATATATATATATAAATGAGTAAACTAAATATTTGATTAAATTAAACAGCAATGAGAAATTACGCTTTGCTTTTTTATTTTCATTTAAATTTATTTATCATTATTTATATTTAGTATTATTATTATTTTTGTTGTTATAGTAGACTTTTGTTATGGTGTAGTGTAAATTTATCCTTTTTTTGGTTTTGTATTTGTTTCTGTTTTATTATTAATGTAATTTTTTATTTAATGTAATGTTTTTTTTGTGTTTGTTTTGATGATGATTTGATGTAAATGTAGTGTTTTATTTGTTGGACACCAGAAAAAATAGCTACTACATTGTCCGTAGCTAATGGGGATCTAAATATACACTAATAAACACACACTGTTCATTAGGGCTGGAGGATTTTATCGATTCTGCGATATAAATCGATTTTTTTTTTTCCCAAAGAAAGTATCGATTTTTTAGCCGCGAGTATCGATACATACATATATACATCCGGCCATCTGCGCAACCCTGCTCTCGAGTGAAGTCAGGAAGACCGAGAAAGATCTGTGCACACTGACTGAGTCGGACGTTACATTTGATGTTTTGGAGAAGCCATGGTACCTCTTTGTTTACTTTCATGGCAGCTAGACTTGCTACCTCATGTTTTTTGTCAAGCTAAAAAGATGTCAAAGAAACTGTTCAGAACAGGCCACTTGCACTTTAACTCTCCATTGTTAATTGCAAATTGCAATGTTGCACTTTATTTACTTTTCAAAGGCTTGTAAGCTACAGTTTGCACTGTTTCAATAAATGGAACAAATTTTCTCATCACATCTTTAATTAATTTTGTCCAGCATTTATTTTGCAAGCTGTCTGATGTTTAAGTTTATTTCAATTAATTAAATCCAAGTAAATTAAACACTCCCCAGATGTCACCAAAATCACTTTGTCTCTTTTAAATCTATCAGAAAATGATGTAAGCGTATCGAATGATATAGAATCGCATCGAATTATATCAAATCGTATCGAATTGTATCGTTGGATAAATATCATGATATATATCATATCGTGAGCTGAATATCGTGTATTGTATCGTATCGTGAGATTAGTGTATCGCTACAGCCCTACTGTTTATTAGCATGTTTAACAAAGTCTTCTGTGTGTCTCAGAACGCCATCATGTTCGGTAAGAAGCGCCACACGGACGTGCAGTTTTACACGGAGGTGGGCGAGATCACCACAGATCTGGGCAAACACCAGCACATGCACGACCGAGACGACCTGTACGCCGAGCAGATGGAGAGAGAGATGAGGCACAAGCTCAAATCTGCCTTCAAGAACTTCATCGAGAAAGTGGAGTCGCTCACCAAGGAGGAGCTGGAGTTCGAGGTTCCCTTCAGAGATCTCGGGTGAGACGATCAGCAAATGATGCAACAGTAAAGGGTTGAAATGGTAAAAAAGCTGTTTAAAAGCTCTGTAGGGTATAAAGTGGGGAAAATAAGTATCGAACACTGTCATGTGTTTTTTCTCAGGTATAATATTTGTCAAGGAGCTGTTGACATGGGATTAAACCAGAGTTTGGTAAAAACTCAAGCAATACAAACACAAAAATAAAGCAAATCATATAAACACATTCTGTGCAATAGCATTGGAATGACAGAAGGAGAAAGCGCTGAACTACTGAAATGTGTTGAATACATCATGTAAAAGGCTTGTTCGGTGCTGGCAGCTTAAAGATGACTCTCATATGGAGAATGAAGTCTCATGCATTGCTCAGGTGTGAGTTTCTCACAAACCTCAACAGAGTGTCAAAGTCTTGATGGTTCTGTGGGTCCCGTCTATCAAATCTGAGCTCTATTTTGTATTTTTTTTATTGGATTCAGGTCAGGTGATTGGCTGGGCCATTCTTCAGCTTGATTTTCTTTCTCTGAAAGCAAATGAGAGTCTCTTTGGTTGCTTTTTGCATCAGTAGCTATGTTTCCATCCAAAAATGCGAATGAACTTCATGCGCACAACTGGATTATCACATTAAAGACGTGCGAATAACGCAGCGTTTCCATCCAACGAGTCAAAGCGAACAAAATCATCACTTCCTGATTAACTGGTGCCAAATATCAACAGTAAAAATTGAATTTGCTGTGGTAGAAGCTGCGTCAATCTTTTCTTCATTTAATAAATGACTTGCACCTCAGAAGGCAATCCTGACACACAATGAACATGTGGTGGCGTTTGAAGGTGTCATACACGGAGCACAGACGCTCTTGATTCTGGAGGTCATTAATAATATAATAACACTAATACTTAAACGGTAGGGCGTTTAAGAATGACCAAAACAACAGTTCAGATGTTTCATAATGTGTCCATTTACACACATTTTCATCATCACATGAACTCTTATCACAAAATCACATCACCTTTTTTAATGCGCATACTGAAATTTGTGTGGCAAAAGTGTTTCCATCGCAATTTATGCACATTTTCTCATCGAATAAAAAGTTTATCCTACTCAAGTCTTATATGCACATTTTCTAAATTTATGCGCATGGCGTTTTCCATCAATCGTTTTTTTATGCGCAAATCAAAAATGCGCATAAAAGTAGGTGGATGGAAACGTAGCTAGTGTCTTGCTGAAATGGTTTCATCTTCATCCTCCTGCTAATGTAGATGTTGGACTGAAGCAGCTGATATTCATTTACACTGAGGAAGAGCAGAGGGTTGCTGAAGAACTACTGAGAGATTTCAGCTGCTGTCTGGGCTTTCACTGCCCAATACACCTTCCTTCCTTCATGTGTTCAATAGCTTTTCCCTGCGTCATTTCATCTTTTTAGACAAAACTTCATTTGTAAACTAATTAGATTTGTTTTTCTTGTATATATGGATTTCTTTGGTTATTATCAACATCCGGTGAACATTTCAAGTCAACAGCACCTCTAGAAATATGTTTTCTGAGAAAAATGGTGACGTGTTCAATACTTATTTTCCCCGCTGTATGCTGAAGGATTTTCAGTAACCCAGTTCTAATATTCTTGCTATGAAAATAGCCTTGGTTGCTGACATGGCATTAAATAAAAGACACTACAGTAAACCAGTTTAAGTGCTTCTGGTGAACTGTTGTGCTGTTACAAAAGCAGAGTTTAAGATCTGATTCCTTTTAAAACTCCCTGATCTTCACTGCCTGATTGATATATGAAGCGAGCATTAAATTCCATTGTTTATCATGTGTTTTGCCTGTTGTGTTATTTTTCACAGCTGTTTTATTCATTTCCCACTTTTCAACCAGCAATCAGATGCACTGGCCAGACTGTATCTGCTAAAATACACTGAATAAAGACACTTAGGACCTCAGGAACAACCCTAAGTCAACCCTCAATTTGACTGTCCTTGGGTTATGTTGGTGCGGTTTTTGTCCCATTGACTTCCATTATAATCACTTTTATTGACTCCAAAGCCATGACAGCAGATAATCATGCTTTCAAGCCTGAAACTAAGCTTTATTTGCACTGTCAGTGATCAACAGTATGAATGACACATTTCACCTCTTAATCCCATCAGGGAAAACCAGAGGCAGACAAGAAAGCATGATTATCTGCTGTCATGGCTTTACAATCAATAACTGTGATTATAATGGAAGTCAATGGAGCAAACACAGCACCAACATCACCAAAGAGGAGTCCAAGAGGAAAAACGGCCCAGCAGCACACAAGCGTTAAATCACTGAAGGACTTTCATGTGATTGCTGTGTGTGTGTGTGTGTGTGTGTGTGTGTGTGTGTGTGTGTGTGTGTTTTCAGGTTTCAGGGCGCCCCCTACAGGAGCACCTGCCTACTGCAGCCCACGTCCAGCTCGCTCTGCAACGTCACTGAATGGGTGAGTTCATCAGCACACAAACGGGGACGGCAAAACTACACACATCCTTTACTCAAGTACAGATATTAATGTTAAAATGAAACGCTGGCTACACGTGTGCCCTCGAGTAAAAGCAGAGAATGCCCTCAAACATTATATATGGAAATATCCATCACTATTTATTTATTTTTCACGCTGCTAATAAGATCGCACACTGTGCTTTTATACATAAACATTTTCACGTTTAGTAGTTCTCTTTCTGAAATAAACACTTGATGCGTTTCAGAAAGAGCTAGGAGGAATTTGTTTTCGTGGCTGAAGACGTTTCCACATTGCAACAGAATGACAGGACAAAAACACAGATAATAAAGTAACTACAGATGCAAATGAAGAGTAAAACTCTACAAATGCACAAATATGCTAATTAAAATGTAAACTTTATTACGTGTGTGTGTGTGTGTGTGTGTGTGTGTGTGTGTGTATAAATAGTGTTGTTTTTCCACATGTTGATGAGATGGACACGTCACTGCATATCAGATTATTAGCATTCGGCTGAAGCTGCTTCAAACAGCAGCTCTCGTTCAGCTCCTGTGATTTCAGAGTTTTGTGGATATTGCATTTCATGTAGGGCTGCACAATATATGATATCGCAGTGTTTGTATCTGCAATAGTTACCTTACAGGATTTGATTATTTATTAAAGATTAAAAGATGAAGAAATGATTATTATTTAATCGTTTATACAATGATTACAGTGTTAGTTTACATTCAATTCAATTTCTGTACTTGAACACTGTTAAGACTTTCCAGAAACCGTAAAGCACTGTTGATTTATCTATTTTTCCTTATGTATTATAATTTATGCAAATGCACTGCGTAGACTTGACCATCCCAGTCAATCTAACTTAATGCAATCTTTTCCAATAGGACTGTTCAGATCATCTGCGGAAATTATACTCGTATCACGGCAAAACAAAATAACACAGTGCCATATTTTCCCAATATCATGCAACCCTGATTAATATGAGACCTGTGAGGGTTTTAAAAGAGCTAATAGCATATGTAAGTTTAATAATGATTAATTTAACAGAATTATTCACAAAATGAAAACTTGGCTGTATTATTTTATACTGCTGGACTCCGAAAACAAAACACTGATTATTGCATTTGTATGTTGTTCTTCCCTCTGTTTGTAGATGGTTTCTAATATTGTGTGCAGATGCACTCCCCTACAGAATCATCCCAGTCTATCTAAGCTTATAAATTCTTTACATATAGAGAGATTCAAGTAATCTGGTGAACTTGTATTCATGTCGCTGTATATATCAATAGAATAATAAAATATTGCAGTGTTAATGTCTCCAATATCGTACAATATCGAATAATAATATAATAATAATAATATTGAATGAATTGATGTCTGCTTTCTGTGTCTCAGCCTCCGTTTGTGGTGACTCTGGACGAGGTGGAGCTGGTGCACTTTGAGAGAGTTCAGTTCCACCTCAAGAACTTCGACGTGGTCATCGTTTATAAAGACTACAACAAGAAAGTCACCATGATCAACGCCGTGCCCGTCAACTCTCTGGACCCCATCAAAGAGTGGCTCAAGTGAGTGACGATGATGACGTTCCTCATTTAATTCTCGCTCACAGTCTTTATTCTGCTGGGAGTTTTCATCTGTCAGAAGTGTTTAAAAAGTAAAGAAAGGTTCATATTTAGTTAATTGATGCGTGTTTTAACTAAATTTGCTAGTCTAAATTTGGCTATTAGTCTAAATGTGTCTATTTGGTCGTGATATTGTTGTCTAATGTCATGGTTTAATGTTAGTGTGTCTGTATTTGGTTGTGGTGTTGGTGTTCACTGTTAATGTGTGTGTGTGTGTGTGTGTGTGTGTGTGTGTGTGTGTGTGTGTGCTTGTAGTATTGTTTCTAATGTTTTATTTTAATGTAATTGAGTTTTTTCCTATTGGTATTGTTGTGATGATGAGGATGATGATGAAGATGATTTTCCACTTTATTTGTTGGACCCCCAGTAAGAATAGCCAGTATGTTGGTCATGTTTAACTAGACGCCTCTTGTTTTTTTGTGTTTGCAGCTCGTGTGATATCAAATACACTGAAGGTATTCAGTCTTTGAACTGGACCAAGATCATGAAGACCATAGTGGACGATCCGGAGGGCTTTTTCGAGCAGGGTGGCTGGTCTTTCCTCGACCCCGAGAGTGAGGTGAGGAACATCTGAAAACGAGGTCACTTCCTGCAGCTTTTGTTGCGTTAGACTGTCTGAAATTGAGTATAACTGGGTATTACGTTTGAATTAGATTGTACTACAAAACTGTTCGAAACGTGTGTTATATCAGATCTGTGCATGTTACGGCCCGCTTGACATCTTTCATTGGACCAGGTGAAGTAATTGGTTCAAAACGTTCAAATGGGGCTGTGTGATGCACAAGTCTGATATAGCAATGAGTTAATGAAAGGGGCTGTTCACATATCACCTCTTGTCATTATTTCAAGTTGCTTTTATTTAATGCTTTAGTTTTGGTAATCTGTAATAATGTGAGCATCTGAAAGCAGATGGACTTGTTTATAGGGATGTAATGATTCACTGTGAGTCGATTGAAAATCGATTCAAACGTGACGATTCAAACCAGTTGAACGAATCGCGATACATGTTTTGAACAGAGGGGGTGCTGTTTACAGGCACAAGCTCGCTTTACCTGCACATCAGCTGCAAACAAGAGGAGAGGCGGCAAAGTAAAATGACAGCGGTGAAGTGTGCCAGACTAGCAATTTAGTAGACAGAAAATATATTTTACAAAACAATGTTCAGCATTTAAGAAATGAAATGAAAGGGCTGTTCTCACTAAATTTGTTTCTAATAATTTTGTGAAAAAATCGTGCCTGAATCGTGAATC
Organism: Danio aesculapii; assembly: GCF_903798145.1. Lineage (NCBI taxonomy): Eukaryota > Metazoa > Chordata > Actinopteri > Cypriniformes > Danionidae > Danio > Danio aesculapii. Next base: position 1,763,239 of record NC_079441.1, read on the forward strand.
ATTACATCCCTACTTGTTTAGCATTAATAATTCATAATTTCTGATGTTGTTATTTTGTGTGTTTCAGGGCAGCGGAGGGGAGGAAGACTCTGAGTCTGAGATTGAGGATGAAACCTTTAACCCTTCAGCTGATGAGGAGGAGGAGGAAGAGGAGGACAGTGATGAAGATTATTCCTCAGAGACAGAGGACTCCGGTAATGACATTAACATGTGATCATGGGCGAGTCACACTGACTGTTCTCGCTCACTTCACATATAAAGCTTTGATTTAACCTTCAAATGTAATCTGTGTTTGATTTCAGTTACTAAAACGTCTGTTTTTGTGTAGTGTTTGTGTGTTGTGAGGATTGTCTAATGTGTGTGTTTGTGATGTCAGATTACAGCGCGTCTCTGGGCAGTGAAGAAGAGAGTGGCAAAGACTGGGACGAGCTGGAGGAGGAGGCCAGGAAAGGTCAGATTTCCCTCCAAAATTATGTCACTTTCTGAAGTCTTTCCTTATTAGTTGAATCATTCTAAACAGCCGTCAATCAAACCGATCACCTGTTAGATCTCATTCTAAACAGCCGTCAATCAAACCGATCACCTGTTAGATCATTCTAAACAGCCGTCAATCAAACCGATCACCTGTTAGATCATTCTAAACAGCCGTCAATCAAACCGATCACCTGTTAGATCTCATTTTAAACAGCCGTCAATCAAACCGATCACCTGTTAGATCATTCTAAACAGCCGTCAATCAAACCGATCACCTGTTAGATCTCATTTTAAACAGCCGTCAATCAAACCGATCACCTGTTAGATCATTCTAAACAGCCGTCAGTCAAACCGATCACCTGTTAGATCATTCTAAACAGCCGTCAATCAAACCGATCACATGTTAGATCATTCTAAACAGCCGTCAATCAAACCGATCAGCTGTTAGATCATTCTAAACAGCCGTCAATCAAACCGATCACCTGTTAGATCATTCTAAACAGCCGTCAATCAAACCGATCACCTGTTAGATCTCATTCTAAACAGCCGTCAATCAAACCGATCACCTGTTAGATCTCATTCTAAACAGCCATCAATCAAACCGATCACCTGTTAGATCATTCTAAACAGCCGTCAATCAAACCGATCACCTGTTAGATCATTCTAAACAGCCGTCAATCAAACCGATCACCTGTTAGATCTCATTCTAAACAGCCGTCAATCAAACCGATCACCTGTTAGATCATTCTAAACAGCCGTCAGTCAAACCGATCACCTGTTAGATCATTCTAAACAGCCGTCAATCAAACCGATCACATGTTAGATCATTCTAAACAGCCGTCAATCAAACCGATCAGCTGTTAGATCATTCTAAACAGCCGTCAATCAAACCGATCACATGTTAGATCATTCTAAACAGCCGTCAATCAAACCGATCACCTGTTAGATCATTCTAAACAGCCGTCAATCAAACCGATCAGCTGTTAGATCATTCTAAACAGCCGTCAATCAAACCGATCACCTGTTAGATCATTCTAAACAGCCGTCAATCAAACCGATCACCTGTTAGATCATTCTAAACAGCTGTCAATCAAACCGATCACCTGTTAGATCATTCTAAACAGCTGTCAATCAAACCGATCACCTGTTAGATCATTCTAAACAGCTGTCAATCAAACCGATCACCTGTTAGATCATTCTAAACAGCCGTCAATCAAACCGATCACCTGTTAGATCATTCTAAACAGCTGTCAATCAAACCGATCACCTGTTAGATCATTCTAAACAGCCGTCAATCAAACCGATCACCTGTTAGATCATTCTAAACAGCCGTCAATCAAACCGATCACCTGTTAGATCATTCTAAACAGCCGTCAATCAGACCGATCACCTGTTAGATCATTCTAAACAGCCGTCAATCAAACCGATCACCTGTTAGATCTCATTCTAAACAGCCGTCAATCAAACCGATCACCTGTTAGATCATTCTAAACAGCCGTCAATCAAACCGATCACCTGTTAGATCATTCTAAACAGCCGTCAATCAAACCGATCACCTGTTAGATCATTCTAAACAGCCGTCAATCAAACCGATCACCTGTTAGATCATTCTAAACAGCCGTCAATCAAACCGATCACCTGTTAGATCATTCTAAACAGCCGTCAATCAAACCGATCACCTGTTAGATCATTCTAAACAGCCGTCAATCAAACCGATCACCTGTTAGATCTCATTCTAAACAGCTGTCAATCAAACCGATCACCTGTTAGATCATTCTAAACAGCCGTCAATCAAACCGATCACCTGTTAGATCATTCTAAACAGCCGTCAATCAAACCGATCACATGTTAGATCATTCTAAACAGCCGTCAATCAAACCGATCAGCTGTTAGATCATTCTAAACAGCCGTCAATCAAACCGATCACCTGTTAGATCATTCTAAACAGCCGTCAATCAAACCGATCACCTGTCAGATCATTCTAAACAGCCGTCAATCAAACCGATCACCTGTTAGATCATTGTTACGTAGCGGATGCACCTCGCTACGCACATAAGGTTAAGGATGACCGCTATTAAAAGAGGTCACCCGGAGTCCCCGTTCCTGTTCCCCAAGCACTCACACACAGGCCAAGTTTGCGAAAAAGGGGTAACAAATTTATTAAACAAAAATTCCAGTATAGGAACCAGGGAACAAAAAGGCCAACAATAAACAAAACAAGGTACGCTACCTATTATTAAATCTCTTACCTAAAACCGAAAATAAAGATCCGTAAATGAAAAACAATTCTGACCTCCATAACGGTTCATTAAACAAGAGAAAACTGGACCAAAGAAAAAGGGGCCTTCCCTTAGATCATTCAGCAGTAAGTAAACATTTAGCCACAGCTAACAGAATACCGTCCTAGTACCGTATTTAACAGAGTATCTCACCAGATTACTTTGAAACAGGGTTGTAGACATGAAATAAATGATCAGCCACCGCTAATGCAAGTTACCGTCCTAGTACCGAATTTAACAGAGTATCTCACCAGATGACTTTGGAAAAAGGTTTCAGACAGAAAGATATCACTGCCACACAGAGAACTTAGAGCGATCTGCTCACACACACAACAGCAAGGGGAAACAGGAAGAGAACTCGATGAAGAGCGCAAACAACACGCTTTTATAACTGGCGCCGCCCCTCTCACAGCTGCACCTGATATCCGCTCATGTGGAGAGAGAGAGAAAGAGAGACAGATAGAGGATACAACACACACAGGAACAATACACACTAGCATTGTCAAAATAATGTTACTCAATATGTAACACTCCTCCCCACCCATAGTAAAAAAAAAAATCTTTTTTTTTTTTTTTTTAACACTACTACACACTTTACCCAAAGCTTTCAGCACCCGGAGCTCTGGACAGCGCGTCCGCGATCACATTCTCAGTCCCGCGCTTGTACACAATTTCAATATTGAATTCCTGCAGTGAAAGTGCCCAACGCATCAACCGTTGATTTGAATTAAACATGCGATTTAAAAACACCAAAGGGTTGTGGTCGGTGTAAACTTTGATCGGGAAACTTGATCCACCCAGATATACTTCGAAGTGTTTTAAAGCCAGCAACAAAGCAAGGGCTTCTTTTTCAATTGTGCTATAGTTGCACTGGTTTCGATTAAACTTCTTCGAGAAGTAGCACACGGGTTTTAAAATGCCAGTTTCAGCACTTTGTAAAAGGACAGCTCCTGCTCCAACAGCGCTTGCGTCTACCTCCAGCTGAAAGGGGCGCTCAAAGTCCGGAGCAGTGAGAACAGGTGCGTTACTCAGCAGATCTTTTACACCATTAAAAGAAAGTTCACACTCCGGTGACCAGCGGAATACGTTGGAGGGCCGAAGAAGATCAGTCAGGGAAGCAACCAGGCTGGCAAAGTTGCGGCAAAACCCTCTATAGTAGCCGGCTATGCCGAGAAAACGGCGCAGCTCTCATTTGTTAGAAGGCTTAGGGAAATCCATTATTGCATCCACTTTGGCACTGACAGGGAACACTTGACCCTGTCCCACACGTTTACCCAGGTAGGTAATATAAGCTTTAGCAAATTCGCATTTAGCGAGATTTACGGTCAACGATGCAGCTTTCAATCTTGAAAACACCTCACGTAAGGTTTCAACATGCTCCTCCCACGTAGAAGAGTACACCACGATATCATCCAGATATGAGTCACAGTTTTTAATGTCTCGTAAGACAAGGTTCATAAGTCTTTGGAATGTGGAAGGGGCGTTCCTCATCCCGAACGCCATCACAGAATATTGACCAAAGAAGTCTGGTGTGACAAAGGCAGAAATTACAGCAGCGCGTGGAGTAAGAGATATTTGCCAGTAACCTTTAAGCAAGTCAAGCTTTGTGACAAACTTAGCAGGTCCAACTTTGTCGATACAGTCATCCATTCTCGGCAAAGGAAAACAGTCAGGTTTGGTAACTGCATTTACTTTTCTAAAATCAGTGCAAAAACGGAAAGACGCATCAGATTTCGGAACTAAAAGGCAGGGGGAGCTCCATGCACTCTGCGATGGCTCCGCTAAACCATGAGTGAGCATATATTCCACTTCTGTTTTCATAATCTTGCGCTTAAAAGGATTGACTCTATATGGGTGTTGTTTGATCGGAGATGCGCTGCCTACGTCAATATCGTGATGCAAAACGTTCGTGCGGGATGGAACATCGGTAAAGATCTCTGGAAAACTCTGTATTAGGCACATCACACTGTCTCTTTGACCATCACATAGGTAAGACAGACGGGCATTCAAGTCCTTTAAAATGACAGAGTTTTGTAAACTCCCCATACACATTGCGTCACAAGTTTCCACTTCCATATCACTGTCCTTTGATACAGCTGGCACTGCCACTGCAGATTTACACATCGTTTCACCGGGGTTTCTTGAGTGATAGAGTTTCAGCATGTTGATATGACACATTTTAAGTTTCTTGCGTCGATCTGGGGTTTTTATCTCGTAGTTAGTGTCATTGATTTTTCTTTTCACAACATAAGGGCCCTCAAATTTAGTCTGGAGAGCAGAGCCTGGCACCGGCAGTAAGGCGAGCACTAAATCACCTGGCTCAAATGAGCGAGCAACACTCTGTTTATCATAACGCTCCTTCATATTCGCTTGAGAATTCGTTAAATGAATTTTGGCAAGATCACATGAGCGTGACAAACGTTTACGTAACGAGTCCACATACTCAGTTACTGGTATAGAAGAAGATTCACTCGCTAGTAACTGCTCCTTCATAAGCTTTAAGGGGCCGCGGATTACGTGGCCATAAACAAGCTCTGCCGGACTATATCCGAGCGAGTCCTGCACGGTTTCCCTCACAGCAAACATTAAAAACGGGAGGCTCTCTGCCCAGTCTTTGTCTGCATCGACACAGTGAGTACGCAGCATTGTTTTAAGTGTTTGGTGGAAGCGCTCTAACGCTCCCTGTGACTGTGGATGATATGCGCTGGAGACTTGATGTGACACTGAAATTGCCTCGAGCGCTCGCTTAAACTGAGTAGACATAAAATTCGTTCCACGATCGGTTTGGATTACGCGAGGCAGACCAAAGAGCGAACAGAATTTAATCAGTTCCTTTACAATTGATTGAGTTTTAATGTTGCGTAAAGGTACGGCTTCAGGAAATCTAGTGGCCGTGCACATCAGTGTTAAAATGTACTGAAAACCCTGCTTAGATTTTGGAAGGGGACCAACACAATCCAAAATTAATCGCTCAAAGGGCTCACCCATCACCGGTATAGGGTGCAAGGGAGCCGGCCGCAAGACTTGATTAGGCTTCCCGGCGACCTGACACGCATGACATGATCGACAATAATTACAAACACTCGATCTCAGACTAGGCCAAAAGAAATACTTTGTGATGCGACTAAAAGTTTTATTAACACCAAAGTGTCCTGCCATGACGTGATCATGGGCTAATTTCAACACTGCTGAACGATAACAGGCTGGCAACACAATTTGATAGGTGGGCGGTGTGTCTGGGTCAACCACAGACGCTGATGTCCACTTACGCATCAGAATTTCACCATCCCAAAAGTACCCAATTCTAACGCTATCTAGTTCGGATTTAGTTTTGACAGCAGAGTCAACACAATAAGATAACGACGGGTCGGATTTTTGCGCTTCACTCAATTGTTTACGACCAATATTAACAATTTGATTATCCAATACGTTTTCATTTCTACTCACCACATTGTCATCCACTGACAGAACGAGCTCGGTAGGATCCGAGTGTAGCAGAAACGAATCAGACAAGTCAACAGTATTTTCAAATTTACGTGACTGCGAGCGTGTAATCGCACAGGCTGGGAAAAATTTAGATGTGTCAGTTACCTCAGCAACATTATTAGGACAATCGGACACAATTGGACAGGGGAAAACACTACCTCCGGCCAAATCATTCCCCAGAATAAAATCTACCCCCTCAACGGGAAATTGTGCGCACACACCCACTTTGACTACTCCAGTGACCAGTGCAGATTTTAAAAACACAGAATGAACCGGAATTCTCACACAACCCAGTTCAATTCCGCGAATTAAAACATCTGAACCAGTATAGGTCCTTTCCGATAAATTTAAGACGTTCTCCCGAATGAAAGAGTGGGCTGCACCAGTGTCCCGCAGGATGGACACGGCTTTCACGGTCTCCCCTGGAGACGTGGAAACCGAACCTTCGAGCAGAAAAGGTTTAAAGATATCAGTGTGCAGCCCAGTGTTCTCAATCTCCATCATCCGAGGTTCAATTACTGCATGTACGACACTTTTAGATTTACCGGACGCATTCTTTAATTTCCATGCCTTGCAATCCGCAATAAAATGATTAGGATCAAGACAATAAAAGCAAAGTCGTTTTTCTGTGCGACCAGACACTCCACTCGTGGATGCTCTAGTGCGCGCAGCCTCCGGCTTCATGGGACGCGTATCCGTGAGATCTCTCTCACGATCAACTTTAAAACTTTGGTGCGGGCGGGCTGCAGGAATGACAGCGCGGTGAGTGAGTACGTACTCATCGGCCAGTGTAGCGGCTTTAGACAGCGTAGTGACTTTTTGTTCGTTTAAATATAAAACCATATTCCCAGGCAGACCATTTTTGAAGTCCTCCAACAAAATCAATTCCTGGAGATCTGCAAAAGTGGTAACCTCAGATGCAGTACACCATTTCTCTAGCATGGTCTTTTTATCGCGAGCAAACTCCAAAAAGGTTTGTTGAGCTTTTTTAGCATAGCCCCTGAACTTCTGCCTATATGCCTCTGGCACCAATTCGTACGCCTTCAATACAGCAGCTTTAACAACGTCATATTTCAGCGAATCTTGCATAGACAACGCGGAGCACACCTCCTGCGCTTTGCCCACAAAACTGCTCTGCAGCATAATCGCCCACATTTCTTTTGGCCAGCCCAATTTGCCTGCCACCCGCTCGAAAGCTGTAAAATAAGCGTCCACTTCCGACTCTCTAAATTGAGGAACGAGTTTCATACAGCGACTGGGATCAAACTGACTACCCTCAACAGTTCGCACTTCTCTAGCTTCCTGACGTAGTTCTAATTCACGAATGCGTAACAGGTGAGTCTCATATTCTTGTCGTTTAATTTTTAACTCGAGTTCCTTTAATTTCAGTGCCACATTCGCGTCATAATCTGCTGCAGAAGAAACCGCAGCTCCGAGCTCCTCTGAAAAAACACCTTGTGAGGTCAGTTCAGAGAGTAGTTCAGCTTTAATTTCATCTTTCGCTGCAGCAGAAGAAACGGATATTTTATAGAGCTCTGCCACTTGCAGCAAATCCTTTTTTCGAAAGCGATCTAAGCGCTCTAACGACGGAAAATCAATAAAAGCTCTCACTTCGTCTTCCATATTTCCTCCCCCTCACCCAAATTACTACAACAAATCACGAGGAAAGAGAAAAAAAATTACTCACCAATGTAGACGCGCAGACAAACAAAAGGCAGATGGGCTTTCACACAATAGCTTATGGACGAGCCCCCAATTATGTTACGTAGCGGATGCACCTCGCTACGCACATAAGGTTAAGGATGACCGCTATTAAAAGAGGTCACCCGGAGTCCCCGTTCCTGTTCCCCAAGCACTCACACACAGGCCAAGTTTGCGAAAAAGGGGTAACAAATTTATTAAACAAAAATTCCAGTATAGGAACCAGGGAACAAAAAGGCCAACAATAAACAAAACAAGGTACGCTACCTATTATTAAATCTCTTACCTAAAACCGAAAATAAAGATCCGTAAATGAAAAACAATTCTGACCTCCATAACGGTCCATTAAACAAGAGAAAACTGGACCAAAGAAAAAGGGGCCTTCCCTTAGATCATTCAGCAGTAAGTAAACATTTAGCCACAGCTAACAGAATACCGTCCTAGTACCGTATTTAACAGAGTATCTCACCAGATTACTTTGAAACAGGGTTGTAGACATGAAATAAATGATCAGCCACCGCTAATGCAAGTTACCGTCCTAGTACCGAATTTAACAGAGTATCTCACCAGATGACTTTGGAAAAAGGTTTCAGACAGAAAGATATCACTGCCACACAGAGAACTTAGAGCGATCTGCTCACACACACAACAGCAAGGGGAAACAGGAAGAGAACTCGATGAAGAGCGCAAACAACACGCTTTTATAACTGGCGCCGCCCCTCTCACAGCTGCACCTGATATCCGCTCATGTGGAGAGAGAGAGAAAGAGAGACAGATAGAGGATACAACACACACAGGAACAATACACACTAGCATTGTCAAAATAATGTTACTCAATATGTAACATCATTCTAAACAGCTGTCAATCAAACCGATCACCTGTTAGATCTCATTCTAAACAGCCGTCAATCAAACCGATCACCTGTTAGATCATTCTAAACAGCCGTCAATCAAACCGATCACCTGTTAGATCATTCTAAACAGCTGTCAATCAAACCGATCACCTGTTAGATCTCATTCTAAACAGCCGTCAGTCAAACCGATCACCTGTTAGATCATTCTAAACAGCCGTCAATCAAACAGATCACCTGTCAGATCATTCTAAACAGCCGTCAATCAAACCGATCACCTGTTAGATCATTCTAAACAGCCGTCAATCAGACCGATCACCTGTTAGATCATTCTAAACAGCCGTCAATCAAACAGATCACCTGTTAGATCATTCTAAACAGCCGTCAATCAAACAGATCACCTGTTAGATCATTCTAAACAGCCGTCAATCAAACCGATCACCTGTTAGATCATTCTAAACAGCCGTCAATCAAACCGATCACCTGTTAGATCATTCTAAACAGCCGTCAAACCGATCACCTGTTAGATCATTCTAAACAGCCGTCAATCAAACCGATCACATGTTAGATCTCATTCTAAACAGCCGTTAATCAGACCGATCACATGTTAGATCATTCTAAACAGCCGTTAATCAGACCGATCACATGTTAGATCATTCTAAACAGCCGTTAATCAGACCGATCACATGTTGAAAGTCTTTAATTCTAAGGTAAATAAATGTGGTTTAGCTGAAGTATTTAACTGGTTTGTTGATTTTCTCCCTCCAGCTGATCGTGAGAGTCAGTATGAGGAAGTAGAGGAGACCACAAACAGGAAGAGGAAAGGCCGTTCGTCAGCTCCGCCCCCTCGCAGCAAGAAGAAGAGGCGACATTAAACACACACACACTGCCAAATAAGTTCACACAGTCCTCTTTTACTGCCCCTACAACCACACACACACACACACACACACACACACGCTCTGTGTTTGGTGTAAATAGCGTCATGCAGCGCTGATGTGTAGAATAATAGTGGTTTTCATATCAGCGGATGGACGGACCCTCCTTTCTTTGGTTTTCCTCCGTTGCGTCTCAGGTGTGTGTGTGTGTGTGTGTGAGAATAAGTGTTGGCTCTTCCAGCTCATCTCTCCTTCTCTCGCCGCTCTGTCCGTTTCTGAATGAACGCGCGGCGCTTCACGACCATGAGCTTTACTTTAGTACATGATGATTCACTTTGTGCTTTTGTTTTTCTAAAGTGAGGGGACATAAACACACACACACACACACACACACACACCGTAAACATACACTTGTTATTTTTTCCCTTTAGTTTTTGGCTTATTCTGAATTGGTAGTCTTGTATTGTTCAATCAAAAATTGTTTTTCCTTTTTTTCTTTTTTAATAAAAGTTCGGTGAAATTTAGTTCAGTTTAGTGATGTTCTGTTCAGACGGGTGTGTGCGCTTGACTTTAAAGGTGCTGTGTGTGTAAGTTTGACACCCAGTGGTTGAACTTGGTATTGCACTCCTGGACCAAAACAAACGCAAGCGCAGGTTGCCAGATTGAGGAGCGAGTGATTTAAACCGTGTTGTAAATAGAAGCATCAGCACCTGATAGAAGGAATAGTTTCATATTAAAAGGAGATTTTGTCCTGACCAACACCTCGAATTGATATATTAGAAACGGCTTTAATTTCTCACAGTTGAACTACAGAAAACTGACAATGATCAGCTCAGGTACACCTCATGTGCTTTATTCAGTGTTAAATGCTAATAATGTGAGTCTGATGACATTTTACATCACATTTATTGCCGTACTACTGAAAGCAGCAGCAGAAAATAAAAATAAACCGTCTGAAACTGAACTCTAGAACTCTGAAATAATGCAAACCAACACATATGAGTGATTCAGCATCTACATTTAATCATGTCAAAGAGCTTAAATAGTAATAATTATATTATTAACCACCATTTGGCTGGAGTGCAGTGAGTGCACTATTCTGTGCTTCTGATTGGCTGGATTTACATTTCTGTTGTGTTTCGTCTGGTGCAAACACCCAAATAGCTCATCACTGCGTATCTGGTCATGAAGCATGTTACAGTGCGACCTGCTCACCTAATGTTTACGCTTGTAATATTTAGATTATTTACTAATTAATAACCTCATGTGGAACTCTGAATCTGCGTCTCATTTCAGAATCTGCTACTGTCCACCAGAGGTCACATTTCAGTCACGGACGGATGTTTTAAGAGCCTTTCTGACTGAATGAATGAAATACGCTGTTTTCTAACATCTGGCAACCCGGTGCTGAAATATAATTGGCTAAACTGGCAGTGGGCGGGTTAAAGAGACCAAAACAAAGACAGCAGTTCCAGCACGTAACACACATGTTCACAGCAGAATATCTGACTTCAGCATTGTTTCTCAGATAAACAAGACTGTTCACTGAGCATGTTTCTGAATATCTGAACACACATGATGGTGTTTTTATACTGTAGAAGAGTCAAACTCTGATATACAGCAGCTCTGAATTAGACATTAGTTTTAATTTCATTTATTTTAGATTTTTTTTTATTTTTATGAATCTGTCGAATATATTTCTGTAGAATAATTCACAATAGAGCAGCGTTAACTTTTCAAATAATTGATTCATATTTATTTTTTTCTATATCTTCTTTGAATTTTAGTTTGTAGTTGAGTTTCTAGGTTTGTTGCTTTGTAGTTCTTTGGTCTATAAACATGTTTAATGTATTTTTCTAGTGTATAATCAGAGTATAAGCAGAGTAATGCTCTCCAGGCTGATGAGTTATTGGAGAATAATGCACAGCTGAGGAGTAACCGACACTCCAGTCCACAGCAGCGGTGTGGTTACAGGTATTCTCTAATAATGCAATTGCTAGTCTTCAATTATTATTATAATGTAATGTGTTTATAAAGCGCAATTATTGTGTATGGCCATACACCCAAAGAGCTTCACAGTCATGAGGGGGGTCTCTCCACACCACCACCAGTGTGCAGCTCCACTTGGATGCAACAACACCCACAACCGTCCGCTCACCACACACCAGCTATAGGAGGAGTGGAGAGACCGTGATGGAGCCAGTTTGGCGGATGAGGATGATCACATGTTGTAAAGTCAGGCTATAACCATTAGGATTTTAATGTTGTTACTACTGTTCAAAACCGGGAGACCTCATGAATAGTGGAGCGTTCCTGAAGTACTGCACAATATTAACATCTAATCACAGCTGTGGCTCATTAACTCTATATATAGTGAGTTTGTGAACTTGTTTTTCTTTTTTGTGTGATTTTATTGTCTTTAATTTTGCATTAAGAAGATAAAAGTTCCACTTAAGATACATTTTTAACATGTAGTTTATATTACTATTATAAAATTAAATCTTAATCTAAATCACCAAGTCCCTGTGTGTGTGTGTGTGTGTGTGTGTGTGTGTGTGTGTGTGTGTGTGTGTGTGTGTGTGTGTGTGTGTGTGTGTGTGTGTGTGTGTGTGTATGTGAGGTTATCACACTCGATTAACATTCAAATCCACATTCAAATGATGTTCCTGCTGTGTTTGCTTGACTTCAGTACAGTATTAAACACAAGCGTGGCCATTCATACAGTGCACAGTTCAATCACTGCAATCAAGTTATCCTATAACCGAGTTCAATTCAAGACAGTCAAATCTGTTTACCAGCACCTAGCTGTGATTATAGCACTCATAACAGGGATTTCTGTCGCCTAAATTGTCGACTGCTGGCTTAAATGAATCAGAAAGTGATCAAGAGAGTTTCCCATCTCGAAGTGTGAGGATTCAGTTTCTGATTCAGATTATATCAGCAGTGTAATGACACAGTAGAGCTGCATGTTTATATTTACAGTAAAACCAGAAGAGGAGCAGGCCACGTACTGAACCCTGAGGCACACCGCAGGTAAGAATTCATTATGTAGACCTTCAGAAGACATGGGCTGCTCCATACTGGAGAAATGGTCACTGTGGTGTAAAGGAGTGATGTGATTGATTAATTATATAGATTAAATTGTCGACTGCTGCTTTAAATCAATCAGAAAGTGATCAATAGGAAAACGATTCTCAAAGTGTGAGAGTGATTCAGTTTAATGATGTGATGATAGAGCTGCATGTTTTCTGTGTCACAGTAAAGTTTACAGTAAAACCAGAAGAGGATCGGGCCACATACTGATCCCTGAGGCACACCGCAGGTCAGAATTCATTATGTGGACATCCAGAAGAGATGGGTGGTCCATACTGGAGAAATAGGCACTGCGTGGTGTTACTGAGTGTTGCCATTTAATTATATTTCTATTTACCAAGAGAAAAGCTATTTTTATTAGCCACTTGTCTGTAATTATACAAAAAACCACAGTAAAATTAGACTTGATCACTGCAATTAATCAGATTTTTATTGGCTGTTTTAAAAGGCTCTCTGGAATACTTCATTCTGATTGGTCAATAGTGCCACTCCAAAGTAGAGGTCTCCACGAGACTGATTTATTTATTTATTTTGAGGGTCCAGTCTTCTGAGGCTGGTCGCACACTGGATGCGGTGTGCAGATGACACTTGGAAGTAACATTCGCATACTGTTTAAAATGAAACTATACAGATAGCACTCTGGCGCAGCAGAAATATGAAGTGTCCTGAGTCTTAGATGAGCGCCGGTGTGCGTTCCCTGATACAAATCGGTTTAATTCTAAAATGCATGTCGCGGTACATCCGATGTCCGGCGCCCTTGACTGCTAAAGGGTAAAACTTTGAGGTGTTATCGCACCGCGCAAAGGGTCTATGACGCATGAAAAATACTCTCATACATCAGACTAGCCTGATGTGGCTTTCCTGACAGTAAACTCACCTTTTCCTAATGCAAGCTGAACAGCCTTGAAGGACTGTGCATCCTCACTGTGTTCTGCCATGAGGGCTGTGGCTCCTGCTGTACAACCGCGGGAATGCAGACCTCTACTCCAAAGTGTGTTATTCTCCACTGATTAAAGTAGTAATCTTTAACTGCCTTTCAGATTTAGGTTTGATTTAAAGAGTAAGTAAATTATTACAGCTCTGGTCAGCAGCAATACTCAGGTAGGCTGTGGTGTTGACACCATGCTCAATTGGTACTAATGGACCCAAAGAGAATCTCCCCCACACCATTACACCACCACCAGCCTGAACCGCTGATACAAGGCAGGATGGATCCATGCTTTCATGTTGTTGAGGCCAAATTCTCAGCCGAGCATCTGAATGTGTCAGCAGAAATGGAGACTCATCAGACCAGGCAACGTTTCTCCAATCTTCTATTGTCCAGTTTTGGTGAGCGTGTGTGAATTGTAGCCTCAGTTTCCTGTTCTTAGCTGACAGGAGCGGCACCCGGTGTGGTCTTCTGCTGCTGTAGCCCATCCGCCTCAAGGTTGGACGTGTTGTGTGTTCAGAGATGCTCTTCTGCAGACCTCGGTTGTAACGAGTGCTTATTTGAGTTACTGTTGCCTTTCTATCAGCTGGAACCAGTCTGGCCATTCTCCTCTGACCTCTGGCATCAACAAGGCATTTGCGCCCACAGAACTGCCGCTCACTGGATATCTCCTCTTTGTCGGACCATTCTCTGTAAACCCTAGAGATGGTTGTGCGTGAAAATCCCAGTAGATCAGCAGTTTCTGAAATACTAAGATCAGCCCGTCTGGCACCAACAACCACGCCACGTTCAAAGACACTTAAATCCCCTTTCTTCCCCATTTTGATGCTGACTTTGAACTGCAGCAGATCATCTTGACCATGTCTACATGCATTGAGCTGCTGCCATGTGATTGGCTGATTAGAGATTTGCGTTAATGAGCAGTTGGACAGGTGTACCTAATAAAGTGGCCGGCAAGTGTATATACTATTAAATGAGCTATGAAATAATTGTACAATTATAAACCTTGACAATGGTGAGGTAGAAGGTAAATGTCATTGTAAAATGGCTTTAATGTTATTTGTAAATATATATAACAACGGCAAAATATATTGATTTATTGCACAATAAGTCGATATATTGATTATTGTGACAGGCCTACCCATGAGAGACAACAAGACATCTATAAAACACGTAACAAATTAAAAAATAGAGCAGTACGAATTTAAATGTTAGAAATAGTTATAAAATTGTTATATAATTAAATAATAATAATAAAATACAGCCACACTTTCATGTCCTTATGACATCTTAACCTGGATTACCAAACGCTGAGCTCATTCAGAGATATCAAGACGGAGATGAAAATAACTCAAACAAATAAATGAAGACAGATTGTAAAAATGTTATATTATAACTAGATATAAAATGAGAAGATCAGTATGTCAAGATGGACAGGAACAACTAAAGTAAAATAAAGATAGACTAGGAAAACATTTAACTTCTATAAAGTTATAAACAACATTATAAACAAATAATAATACTTAAATTATTACAATAGAGACACAAATCAAGATTTAAATATAAATCCGTTGCTACTCAAATATATCTACTATAGAAAAAAGCTAAACATTAATATTCTCCATCATGCACATCTCTCAAAATCTTCCCCATCAGTGAAGATTAATCAAAAAATAGGTTCACTACTAACTCCTGTCGGCTTCAGAACTGAGTGTTTGCGTTTGCCTTCATTTGTAAACTGCTTTGGATAAAGCTCCTGCTAAATGAAGGCATGGAAATGCAGTAAATCCATCAGAATCTGTATGATCTCCTCCGTCATTTACATCACAGCTTCAGGCCTTTTTCCACTGAAATCATGCTGGAGTCAATCCCTTGATTACTGGAGAGATTTGTGTGCGCTATTTAATGTCCGAAGGGTTTGGAGCTTGAAGATATCTTGGTCAAATATCAAGTAAAAGCATCACAACAGTTTTACAGAAGCACAAAACTAATTAACATAGAATTAACACTTTTGGAAAATGGCAAAATACTTATTAATGATACTAATTTAAGGATAAAATCAACTTCTTAAATGTCATAATATTATACACTCACTGGCCACTTTATAAGGTACACCTGTCCAACTGCTCATTAACACAAATTCCTAATCAGCCAATCACATGGCGGCAGCTCTACGCATTTAGACATGGTCAAGAGGATCTGCTGCAGTTCAAAGCGAGCATCAGAATGGGGAAGAAAGGGGATTTAAGAGACTTTGAACATGGCATGGTTGTTGCTGCCAGACGGGCTGCTCTGAGTATTTCAGAAACTGCTGATCTACTGGGATTTTCACGCACAACCATCTCTAGGGTTTACAGAGAATGGTCCGACAAAGAGGAAATATCCAGTGAGCGGCAGTTCTGTGGGCACAAATGCCTTGCTGATGCCAGAGGTCAGAGGAGAATGGCCAGACTGGTTCCAGCTGATAGAAAGGCAACAGTAACTCAAATAAGCACTCGTTACAACCGAGGTCTGCAGAAGAGCATCTCTGAACAAACAACACGTCCAACCTTGAGGCGGATGGGCTACAGCAGCAGAAGACCACACCGGGTGCCGCTCCTGTCAGCTAAGAACAGGAAACTGAGGCTACAATTCACACAGGCTCACCAAAACTGGACAATAGAAGATTGGAGAAACGTTGCCTGGTTTGATGAGTCTCCATTTCTGCTGCCACATTCGGATGCTCTGCTCACAATTTGGCCTCAACAACATGAAAGCATGGATCCATCCTGCCTTGTATCAGCGGTTCAGGCTGCTGGTGGTGGTGTAATGGTGTGGGGGAGATTTTCTTGGCACACTTTGGGTCCATTAGTACCAATTGAGCATGGTGTCAACACCACAGCCTACCTGAGTATTGCTGCTGACCATGTCCATCCCTTTATGACCACAGTGTCTTCATCTTCTGATGGCTACTTCCAGCAGGATAACGCACCATGTCATAAAGCCCCAATCATCTCAGACTGGTTTCTTGAACATGACAATGAGTTCACTGTACTCAAATGGCCTCCACAGTCCCCAGATCTCAATCCAATAGAGCACCTTTGGGATGTGGTGGAACGGGAGATTGGCATCATGGATGTGCAGCCGACAAATCTGCAGCAACTGTGTGATGCTATCATGTCAATATGGAGCAAAATCTCTGAGGAATATTTCCAGTAGCTTGTTGAATCTACGCCACCAAGGATTAAGGCAGTTCTGAGGGCAAAAGGGGGTCCAACATGGTACTAGTATGGTGTACCTAATAAAGTGGCTGGTGAGTGTATAATAGGACATTTACCTCTTTAAAATCTAATAATATAATCTAAATAACCTTATTCTTAAGTATTTTAAACTGTTTGCATTATTATGCTGTTATATATTCATAAAATGACATTAATATGGCTCATCTCAACACTTTCAGTGACAACACATCACACAACAAAAATCCCTCATCGTGACAGGACAACTCATGGGTTCAGCTGAGTCCAGCATTTGTTTATCCAGGTCAATGTGTCATGCATATCAGGACATGAAGGAGGTGCGGCGGTGAGGATGACACAATAGATAAATAATCATCAGTAGTGTTGTAGTAAATCTAAAGTAAAACCAGAAGAGGAACGAGCCGCACACCGAACCCTGAGGCACACCGCAGGTAAGAACTCAATATGTGGACTTCCAGAGGAGATTCTGATCGTTAAAATAGACTTGATTAGTTAGAAGTTAAACAGCATAATCTATTGACTAGACTGGAGTTGGCTTTAATCGCTGCAAGGTTGATTAATAACCTGAAATTGTTAAGATGCAAACTTCTAAATTAGATGTGTGTTTAGCAAAGTGTGAAATGACAAGTCAAAAGATGCTCGAGTTTATTTGTATGAGGCTTTTTACAACAATTATTGCTTCAAAGCAGCTTTGCACATCATTACACTATAATAAAATATGTTATTATATACAGACATAGCTATCCTAGTTAATTTTAAGTCAGAATTATTAGCCCCCCTGAATTATTATTTCCTCAATTTCTGTTTAACAGAGAGCAGATTTCTTCAGCACATTTCTAATCATAATAGTTTTAATAACTCATCTCTAATAACTGATTTATTTTCTCTTTGTCATGATGACAGTAAATAATATTAGACTAGATATTCTTCAAGACACTAGTATTCAGCTTAAAGTGACATTTAAAGGCTTAAATAGGTTAATTAGGTTAACTAGGCAGGTTAGGGTTATTGTATAATGATGGTTTGTTCTGTAGACTATTGAAAACAAATATTGCTTTAAGGGGCTAATAATATTGACCTTAAAATGGTGTTTAAAAAAATTAAAAACAGCTTTTATTCTAGCCGAAATAAAACAAATAAGACTTTCTCCAGAAGAAAAAATATTATCAGACATACTGTGAACATTTCCTGAATCTGTTCAACATCATTTGGGAAATATTTAAAAATTAAAGGGGCGCTAATAATTCTGACTTCAACATGTACACAGACATCACTTACAGCCAAGTATTATGTTTTATTTCACCTATGCGTTAATGTGAGATCATAATAGATTTGAGTGTTTAGAGATGTAAAATAAAGCGTTTGGTCTGTTTAGTGCTTTGAGTTGACAGGTTAAAGCAGAAGATGAATGTTGTTTTGTTGTAGGAGGTTCATCATGAAGACGCTTCTGCTGTTGCTGTTTCTGACAGGTTAGTGTTGTCATGTAATAAACTTTGAGTCATGAGTAGGCCCACAGGGAATCTGCACATTTAGAATTCTGCAGATGTTTAGCCCATCATTAATTCTGTTTATTTACTGGTGTAAATGTGTGTAAATCTATATTTATTCAGTTTTTATATTAATTACAGTAATATTATTGACTAATATGAAAATGTTCATCTGATTTATGTACAATACAGTGTGTACAGTAATATTGTCTGTCTTTTAGTAGAGATATTATGCGAGAGACTTGCTTTGTTTACCAAATAAAGTGAATCTAATTGCATTTGCATTTTAAACAATAAATACAAGTTAAAAATATATATTAGCTTTATTTCACATATTAAGGTTTTAGTTATGATACTCGCAAAATAATTCAGCAGAAATCTGCAGATTTTTACCAAAATTCTCTGCAGAAATAGCAAGAAACGTCCGCAGATTCTGTCTGGCCCTACTCATCAGCTGTTTCTATTCCAAAGATGTGAATTAAATTTACGCACAAAACTGGAATTTGGCATAAAAAAATCATGTGAACAGTGCCCCCCCCCCCCCCCCCCCCAGAAAATGTTATATTTCTGTTTCTGTTAAATGAAATAATCTGGGTGTTAAATGACTTAATTACTCTAAAAATATTCCAGTGTATTCCTTGAAATAATTCCCCAAGTACACGTGCAAACCAAATAAAATCAATATTTAGATTAAAATGACCTTTCACATACTTTTATTGTACAGCATACAGTATATGCCCTGTCTAGAATTAATGAACAGACTAACGAACAAACTAAGCACAAGGCATTACTATATACCAGGGGTCATTAACCTTTTAGAAACTGAGAGCTACTACCTGGGTACCGATTAATGTGGAGGGCTACCAGTTTGATCCACACTTATCAAACAACAAATTTGCTCAATTTACTTTTAATTATATGCTGTCAACGATGATTTGTAGGTAGGAAACATAAATATTAATATGCAACACTTTATTTCTATAAATCTCTACAAGTATTTACATTTTCAGATAATTACTTTCACTATTTTTCTCTAGTCACAATTCCTAACAAATCATGCACTACAGTGTACCATGTGTGTACAGATTATTAATTGTGTAACATAACATTCAGATTTTACTGAAATTAACCCCAAATCTACAGCATTTTAACATAGCCGACCCTCTTCTAACCATTGTCGTGGCCCCGAGTTGCAGATTACATTTGTTCCTGTCTTTAAGCAGTTTTGCCTTCCCATTTACACCAATTTACAAATAACAGCTACAACAACTCTTAGATGAAGCTTACTGGTAAGTGGTGCTATGGTGAGCTGTTTTTAGAGCAGGCCCACGGGCAACTCATGATCAATGTTGGTGACCCCTGCTTTATACAAACACTCATTATACAGAAACTATGGGCCCTATTATACACCCGGTGCAATGAGGTGCAAGACATGTTTGGCGTGATTTGTTGCTATTTTCAGTCCAGCGCAGCAGTAATATTCATGTTTTGTTCCAGGTTGTTTATAGCAAATCCATTCGTGCTCTACTCCGTGGACTCATGTGTGTGCTGATCTATAAAGGAGGTGTGTTAAGGCGCATTGTTGGAGAAATGGAGGAAAATATGCATTTTCAAAATGGGCTGTACTTAATAATGCTGAGCACTGTAGTTTTGAAACAAATCTTTGCGCTTAACACACTAAATTAAATATATTGGGTGCAGATTTGTAGGAGATTAATTCTTATATTTAATACAAGATGTAACTTCGATTCTCTTAATTTTTTGTTACGTCTTACTGATAATAATTTGAAGAGTGCAAGAAACAGGAAGTTGTTTAACTTTCTTACCTATGCTGCCCGTAAGTGTACTGTTTTTAACTGGATATCTGATAAACCACATACAGTATCAGAAGGCCATAAGGTAATATTTGATCTTAAGTCATTGTTATATTTTACCCACTGGTCAAAGGGAAAAAGTGATGCTTTTTATCAGATCTGGACTCCTTTCCTTGAATATGTAGGTTCCAGGATTTCAGGTACATTTTTGCAAAACCTTAGATCAGCATGAACCTTGGTTAATTTATGTATTCTTCCACTATTATTATTATTATTATTATTACTTTGTATTTTTGTCTTTTTTTATCTTTATTATGTGCTGTGATGTTGAGAAATTTGTTGGTTGTAAACTGTGGTCATTGTTCTGTTTTGTTTTGTTAAAATAAAAGCAAAAAACAAACAAACTATTAAATATGTGGGCTAATGGATGTGTTCAGTGGAGTGAGCCTCCGCCGTTTCCTCACTCCACCAAAGTAAAGGAGTAAAGTGAAGAGTAAAAGTAAAGAGAAAGTAAAGAGGCTGAATGGAGGAGGCTCGTTCTCGCTCTCGTTTTCTTGCTAGTGAAGCGTTCAGTTTGTACACGTACAAAGTCTGACATGTAAATAGCAAATGCACCATGGAGCGATGCAACTGACTCTTAAAGTTAACGAGAGACCAGACTCTGATTGGTTTAATGCAGGTTATGCTCAAAACACATCCAGAACTCATTAAAAGAATAAGCACAACCCTGTTAGACCATGCACAGTGGCACAGAGCGTATTATACCATCCTTAAAATAGCAAAAGGGGATTTGGACACGTCCTTAATGCATTTGTGCCATGCACTTTAGACTTTGCGCCTAGATCATTAAAATACGGCCTTATAATTTAAGCAAATCCCAGTTTGATGCTGTTGCTTTTCATTCTCTCTTAGCCAGGAGGTTAATTCTGTATAAATGTAAAGACTTCAACATTGAAACACTGGAATAAAGAGGTTATGTTTAACATACAATTATAAAAACTTAGATGTTTAATGAAAGGGTCATATAAGAAATTCTTTCCTACTTGGAAACCTTTTCTTACTCTTTTGGAAAACACTACTGCAGAGGAATTGTGCTGAATGAGTGTCTTGCTTGTTTTGTTTTCTCTTTCTTTAAACTTGACTGTTGTATGGGGTTTGTTCCCTTCTCTACTTGGTCAGAGTTTAAAAAATAATAATAAAAAGGAGTGAAAAAAAACCCTGTTATTAGTGTTAAAATCACAGCTCGATGCTAGATAACCGATAATCGACCAGGTGCAATTTTAGGATTTTCATTTTAGGGGGGCTAGCGACTCCCATGGAGTCCGACTATCTTTAATTGAACTTGTTTATAGGATAATGGATTGGAATGATTAAACTGTGCATTATTTAGAAATAAATGGCCAAGCTTGTGTTCAATACTGTACTGCTGTCATGCAAACACAGAGTGAACATTGCTATGAGGGTGTGCTGCTGATTAAGAACTCGTCTATGGTGGCGATTTGGTTTAGGCAATTTACCTATGTCACATGTCTTTGGACTGTGGGAGGAAAACGGAGAACCCGGGGAAAACCCACGCGAGCACGGGGAGATCATGGACTCCACACAGAAATGTCAACTGGCCGGGTAAAGACCTGATTCTTGCTGTGAGGCAACAGTGCTAACCACTGGGCCGCCGTATTAAGGAAAAGGGAGGAGAAGGGGTGGAAACGGGGATTTTTCAAGACGAAGGTGACTGAGACACTCTGGTTATTTATAGTGAGTTTGATTGGTGGATCATGCATTAGCTAATGCGGGACCAGCCGCAGTCAATCATAAGCACGTGCTCCTCATGAAATTAGTTTATAAATAAACTTCTCAAAGACGATAGCAGCTATTCACATTTGGCGTCTTTTGCAGGCTCAAGTTTGTTACTATCTATGTGCAATCGAAACAACTCTGGTGAAAGCAAACCAACGCATATGCACCGAAAACCATTCCTGCACGCCTCACGCATGCTCCCAGTGTGAATCCCTGTTGTTTACATGCAGGCTGATGACATACGCACCAATCATTCGCTATGAAAGTAACAGCCTTTCATGCAGCGACTGTTGCAAGTTGATAAAACTAAAGTTTATATTATATGATGATCTTATTTTGACTAAGCATGGCTATGAAGCAGAAAAGAGGGATAATGAGTCGGGGAGGTGAGATTTTAATTCTCAGCCATGAGTCGAGCTTAAAACAACAGATAACTCTATAAAACACATGTGTGCTTTGTATTCTATAGAGCTGTCATTAATATTCATGCAATTGATTTCATAGGTGATCTTAGCATATCACTCCAGTTGTGTCTTTACATTATCCAGTTACATTTAGGATTGATTTATATTTATTTAGAATAATAGTTGTATAATATTTGATTTGATAAATGGGGGCACAGTGGGTAGCACTGTCTCCTCACAGCAAGAAGGTCGCTGGTTCGTGCCTCAGCTGGGTCAGTTGACGCTTCTGTGTGGAGTGTGCATGTTCTCCTAGTGTTGGCATGGGTTTGCTCCGGTTTCCCCCACAGTCCAAACACATGCACTCTAGGGGAATTGTCTGTAGTGTATGTGTGTGAATAAGTGTATGGGTGTGTATTGCAGCTGAAAGGGCATCCGCTGCGTGGAACATGTGCTGGATGGGTTGACGGTTCATTCCACTGTGGCGACCCCTGATGAATAAAGGGACTAACCTGAAGGAAAATGAATGAATGAATTATAGTGAATATAAATTGTTATATTTATCGAAAATAAATAAATATATTTATAATAAATATTTAGATTATATATCTTTTGGAAATTAGTGTAGGGGGTACTGCCCCAGTAGAGTTTATGTCTAGCAATGCCCCTAGGTTTGGGTTACTTTAATGGGCCACCTCTATGTAAACTCTGGCCATCCCTGTGGCCACCCCAATATGATTTTGCTGTTGATATTATTAAAATGAATGTACTTGCATAAATTCACAATATTTCAATAAATAAATAAAACGCAGCCACTAACTTATTGTGGATTGATTGGCGCCACCGACGTTGCTGATTCACCTCCTTAAAGCATGCGCTAGTAGATATTTGACCGTTATTCTGGCTGCGCCTCAGGGATGAATTGCTGACATTCAGCCGCAGCAGATAAACTGACTTTACCACAACAATTTCAAGTTTGCGTTACGTTATTATTATTTTAATTGAGGATAAAGTTCTTATAACATCATTTGTTTAGTGTTGTTTGACGACGAGAGACGAAACACGACTTTGGGTTCATGAGATTGTACACTTTTTATTACAAAGTTTTTTTATTTATTTTATTATTATTATTACTTATTTATTTATTTTTTTTAATGAAAAATTGTGTTTTATCTGATTAAAAACCACAAATCCAGAACACAAAATAAATGCATTTTGAAATCAGCTTTTTCAGAATCTAGTTTATTTAGCACATTAATGCTGGCTGACTTACAAGGGCCAAAAATCCCAATGATTTTGTGGATGTATTTTGCAACAAAGAAAAGCTCAACAGAAGAATCTGTGTTAATAATATTGTGGCTCAAAAAGGAATATGGATGAATGATATTATTGGGTTCTGTATAGTGGGTCTGTGTATATAGTAATGCCTTTCATTCAGTTTGTTTATTTGTTTGTGTTTTTAAACTAAATGTAGATTTTTATTAGATTTGCACATGTACAGTACTTGCTGAATAAATTCATTAGTAAATTAAATGAATTAAAACCACATTATTTCATTTACCAGAAATAAAATATAACATTCCACTGAATTCATTATGGCGACGCGGTGGCGCAGTAGGTAGTGCTGTTGCCTCACAGCAAGAAGGTTGCTGGTTCGAGCCTCGACTGGATCAGTTGGCGTTTTTGTGTGGAGTTTGCATGTTCTCCCTGCGTTCGCGTGGGTTTCCTCCGGGTGAATTGGGAAGGCTAAATTGTCCGTAGTGTGTATGGATGTTTCCCAAAGATGGGTTTCAGCTGGAAGGGCATCCGCTGTGTAAAACATATGCTGGATAAGTTGGCGGTTCATTCTGCTGTGGCGACCCCTGATGGAAACATAGTTAGTGATGCTGCCTGTAAAGTTTGATAAAACCAACAACAAATAGCTGTATTTTATAAAAGGAATAACTGATGCGGAGTGTGCATTATTTTCTAATAACTCCATGGCCTGGAGGTCATTATTCTGCTTATACTCTGGCTCGCACCGCTAAATCCACTGTTGAGATGTTATATTTGAGAGTTTATTTGTCAGGTGTTTGTGTTGTGTGTGTCACTAGTGTCCTCCACATCTCCTCCTCCTTCTGTTGTGTTGGATGTGATTAGCTGTGAAATAACTCTAATCAGCTGTAAGAGCCGTATATGTTCTCTAAACCTGAGCTGTAATGCGCTGTAAACCTGCCGGAACTACTTTAGCTGTGCCTTTATCTGACAATAACCAAACACCTGAGAGTGACCATCAGCCAATCAGAATCCAGCATTCAGCAGCAGACCCATATAATAGCACAATACCTACAATACTACAATGTGATGTTTAATACATCCCATTTCTTGTATCGTCTCCAGCTCTGATGCCCATGGCGTTCTCCCAGTCGTACACGTTCTACTTTGTCGCTGAGAACATGAGCTGGTCCGATGCTCAGATGTACTGCAGACAGCATTATATTGATCTGGCCTCCCTCCTTGACTACGCTGACGTGGAAGAGGCGCTGGGAGCCATCGATCCGGATTACTATGCAAACGTGTGGATTGGACTGTATCGGCACAGTCCCACGGATCCCTGGCTGTGGTCGGACAACGGCACGTCCACGTTTATACCGTGGGATTCAGGACAGCCAAACAACTGGGCCAACAGTCAGTACTGTGTGGAGCTGAAACGCAGCTGGGGACTGAATGATCTGGGCTGCAACACTAAGCTGAGTTTTGTCTGCTACAGAGGTGAGTATTTACATGTGTTTCACTATACACTACCTGACACAAGTCTTGTGGTGGATCTCCGCTGTAAGAGCAGCAGATAGTAACGTGACTTCTAGTTGATCATGTGTAGAAGTGTCAGAAGGTGGATTTCTCTGATGAATCATCTGTTGATCTGCATCCCAATCATCACAAATACTACAGCAGACGTACTGGAACCCACATGGACCAAGATTCTCAGAGAAATCAGTCAAGTTTGGTGAAGGAAAAATCATGGTTTGGGGTTACATTCAGTATGGGGGTGTGTGAGAGATCTGCAGAGTGGATGATCAACATCAACAGCCTGAGGTATCAAGACATTTGTGCTGCCCATTACATTACAAACCACAGGAGAGGGCGAATTCTCCAGCAGCATCGCGCTCCTAGGGGTGGCCGATATGGAAAAAATATCATATCACAATTTTTTCTGGGGCAATCACGATTTCAAGTTGGTTTTTTAAGACTCTTTTGCAAATTACAAAGGTACAATACAACCAAACTAATGTCCCCATATAAACATATACTCTTACTATGTATGTTTGGGCTCTGAACCGGTTCAAGGAACGGAAACGAATGACATTTCTGCAGGAACAGAAATAAAAAACCGCAAACAAGATCAACTTTTAATGGTTCTGAACAGAAAAGTTTACAGTTAACCGGTTAATAACGTTATTTTAGCGTTCTCTTTATTATATAAATTTTAGAGGCAAAAAGCATTAGTTTAAATCTCGGTCCTGGAGGGCCGGTGTCCCAGCAGGGTTTAGCTCCAACTTGCCTCAACACACCTGCCTGGGTGTTTCAAGTACACCTAGTAAGACCTTGATTAGCTCATTCAGGTGTGTTTGATTAGGGTTGGAGCTAAAATCTGCAGGACACCGGCCCTCCAGGAACAAGTTTGGTGACCCCTGGTTTAAATCATGTGTACAAATGCGACAGTGATGCACACAACGTGAAATGCCCGCGAAGCAGACGTCATAAGCGAGAGTGGTTTCTGATTTGACGAGCTTGTCTTAAAGGTTACCGAGAACCTGCTCTTTCATGTTCAAAGGTAGGCTATGTTTCAGTTTAAGTTATTGCTATTAAAACTTGTATTTATACTAAATGAATTATTGATTGTCGATTGTTTTTAGATGGGTCTCCATAAAGACAATCCTTTTGTTAACATTTCTCTTATGACAAATCATCTGATGAATCCATCTGTAATATTGAAGGATGAGGGGCAGATCATAAACATGATAGATAAAGTTTTGAATGATGATATATTATCAAACCACTCAAGCATTTTCCATTCGGAGAATTACAGTATTTAACAGCTTAGTCCTTATAAACAATCCATTAATAAAATACATTATTTACAAGGCTACTGCAGAATTAACCGAATATTCAATATGATCGGCATAATGATCACAGTGAAATGAGGGAAGCGCTCGCTTTTATATGAACTATAAATGTCTGGCCGTGATGCGTATTTAGGCCAGTTAATAAAATGATAATATAGCTGGAAACACTTTAATATTTTAGAGGAAGTATGTAAAGTTTGCACAACTAATGTTATCTTATTAACCTGCTATGCATAACTAAACGTCATGTAGCCTACTTTATGATTACTTGACCCGCGGATTAACGGCAACACCAGTGGACTTAAACCAGATCTGTGCATAACAGGGTTTATGTATCCCCAATATGCAAAGTCAAGAGAGTGCAGGACTCCATAAGGGAACGTAAACTGCACACACTTGATTACGTAATGTGTGAAATCAGTCTCACATCGCAAAGCATAGCTTATTAAATGTCCATGCTTAATCGGTCATTGATAAGGGCTACCGGTTTTAAAGGGTTACCGACAATAAATCGATCATTGAGCAGTTTTTAACATCCCTAGTTTAATCAATTGTAAAAGTAGTGGCAATGTTATTAAAACACACACACAATCTATCAATTAATCTATCCAATACAGGGCTCTAGACTTACTTTTTAACTTGGGGCGCCTTTTTTTCTTAGGTGCACCACGCATTGCCATGAATGTATACAGTTTTATATTTATATTAAAGATAAATAAGGCAAGAATATGAGAATAATCCTTATTATATTTTTACACCTACAAAAATATCTTGTGGAATAGTGCACCTATTTAATAAAAATCTGTAATTGTAACATTTAACATGCAATAAACTGCCATAAAAAAAACTAAAGCGCATAATCTTTTGTATTTACAAGTCAAATTAAGTTTTATATTCGGCCTATGCTTATATCCAGAAAGCACTAAATAATTAATATATTTATAAATTACGCTAATTAAACTAAATAACTATATATTACACTAAATGACCAAAATAGGCTATATAATCTTATTCTCTGATTAAAACAAGGGTGGTTTAGCAATACCGCGCCACAGACATCAGAACGCCAGTGCGCACTTTTTCCGATGTTATGTCTTTCTTTTTTACACTTAATTACTGTGCATTTAATGTTAAATCAATAATGAATAGGCCTATAAGTGTATCCTGTGTGTGTGTTTCCACCAACTGTGTCTTTCATTACTGAAGCAGCTCTCTTCTAAAACCAAAAGTTACTGTCTGGCAATATTTCGACTTTCAATCGTATGAAAAACCAAATTAGAGATAGTAAAAATGAGCAGAAACTGTGAAGTGCAGTCACACATTGAATCTGAGGTCTTATCTTGCTCTCGCTGTCATCCAGACATCGATACATAGGCAGCCTGATCTCACGAGAAAACGTAACTATTTTACGTTTTGTCAGTTTAGTGGCTAATTCGTACGAAATTATACGATTTTAAAAAGGAGGCGTGGCACCTAACCCCACCCCTAAACCCAACCGTCATTGGGGGATGAGCAAATCGTACGAAAATGTACGAATTAGATCGTACGAATTGATACGAATTAGCCACTAAATCAAAAAGTTACGAATTGCCGTGAGATTGTGTTGACATAGACGCCACATAAACGTCAAGTCGCGAAACTGAGGCCGGTACCAGCTGAAGCCCTTGCGAAATGTCAAAATACAGCACTAAAATTAACAGGTAATGTCTTTCAGCCAAAGAGTCACCCAATATCCTCTATATCAGTAGGATATCTGTGAAGACGCAATCAGAGCTAATGTCATGTAGAAGTAGATGTTGCCTAAACGGCTATTAAATTTCTAATAAAATTAAAACCAAAATACAATTAATTGCATTTTTTGTTAGATAAAAATATACGGAAATGAAATAAAATCAAAAGGTAGCTAGTTTATCATTTATTTTAATATCAATAAAAAAACATGCTTAGACTATAAGCTTAACGGCTATACGCGGCCATTAATAAATATTAGTTTACTTTGTACTGGGTTATAATGTATATTTAAAAATAAAACTACATATAGCATGTCTTACTGTCATTTAAAACATGTCATGCATAACACATCAGAACTGTGGACCTGCATGCTGTATAAATAGCTCTGTACAGGGGGTGTTGGTCAATAGCCTACAGCACATAGCGCTATTGAACTAATATCTCAGAGGGAGATTATGTTAGCCTAATTTGAGAGTTTTAAAAAATAAAAGACCTTTTAAAAAAGGAACAACACGCAAATCGGCAACAAATTAAACTGGTTGCTTGTTTCAGCACTTGCCGCTGGATTAAGTAGATGGGGCTGCGTGTGTAGCGCCTTTAAGCAGAGTGTGTCAATCAACTGCTGCTGGTGAGCAAGAGCGCGTGTAAGAGCGCAAAGCCGGTATAGATATAACCAAAAGCAAATTCATATTATAAATATTTCATTAACAATATTTATCGGAAATTAATTTAATTTTACCCCTCGAATTGAATTTTTTTAGTTGCACCGTTAGACACTCCAGAGCCCTGCAATACTTAATAAAATAACGTTCTTAACTGGTATTTTATTCTGGAAAACCGTTTTCTGAATGTTTTGTTTAATAAGGAACGCATGAACAGAAACGAAAAAAATATCAACTCTGCTTGTAGTGAACCACATGGATTTTTTTTTGTTTTTAAGCCCTATGGTGATACAACGATTTTTCTGAAAAGGTGGATCGTGCAGTAATCTTGATCGTCCACGATCAAATATCGTGTTATCGCACAGCCCTAGCTCCTTCTCATACTTCAGCCTCCACATCAAAGTTCCTGGAAGCAAAGAAGGTCAAGGTGCTCCAGGATTGGCCAGCCCAGTCACCAGACATGAACATTATTGAGCATGTCTGGGGTAAGATGAAGGAGGAGGCGTTGAAGATGAATCTAAAGACTCTTGATGAACTCTGGGAGTCTTGCAAGAAGGCTTTCTTCACCATTCCAGATGACTTTATTAATCAGTGATTTGAGTCATGTCAGAGATGTATGGATGCAGTCCTCCAAGCTCATGATGGAGTCAGACACAATATTCATTCTGTTTCCACTGCAGCATGAGCACATATTCTATACTGGACATTATTGAAGGTTCAGTGATGAGACTAGTCTAAGCAGAGTCAGACCTTACTGTCCTAATCAAATCATTAATAATCAAGACATGATCAGATTTTATTGTGCTCAAATAAGCCTCATCTAGAGGCCTTTACCTTTCATATAAGACACTTCTGACACCAAATCATCAACCTAAATACAAACCTCTACTTTGGCTGCGATTAATATTTGCCCAGCATTTACATGCATGTCTGTGTTTATATATAGATAATAATATACAAAGTACGCACAATACATTATGCAAGTACACACTTTTATTTTGGATGTTTAATGACATTTAATTGTTTGACAGCGCTAGTTTTGTTGAACTGTGTGTTCATATCTCACTGTCTTTCTAAATATCTAGAATGAGTGTTACTCTGCTAGACTGCATTGACGGATTGTATTTGTGTCTCTCAGAGCGCAGCAAACAGACGGCGAGGCTGACGGTCAAATCCAGTCAAAATCTGAACGATCCGGCTGTGAAGACACAGATTCTCCAGAAGGTGAGCAGCTATTATTACTGCCAACAGTGATTGAATGTATATTAGTAGAGGAGGAACCAGTGTTGGGTGTAGTCCTAACTACACATGATGTGGTGCCACAATAAAAGGCTTTGAGCTTTTTGTCTTAACCATCTGCGACAGCAAGACACAATGCTTTCAATTTCCACTACATCACAACAACAGCATAAACTACTGACAATGATCACCTCAGGTACTGACTATGTGCTTTATTCAGCGTTAAATTCTTCCAAAATTAGCTTAAAGGGCACCTATTTACCTATTTTTTAAGATTTAAGATGAGTCTATTGTGTCTCCAGAATGTGTCTGTAAAGTTTCAGCTCATCAGATTATTGATTAGACCTTTCAGAATATTGGGATGTTCTACTCTGAACACACTGTAGCTGTTTTAGTGGCCTGTGCCTTTAATGCTGGTTCTCCCTGCCCACTGTTCCCACGTGCCTGTCAGAGTGTGCCTCAATCTCCGGCTGCGTCAGATAAACAGCACAGTGACAGACATGTAGGAAGCAGATCTCCCGTAACGTTTGGGAGAAACACTACAGGAAGAACTTTCCCAATGATTATTTGATGTGTTTGTTGTGGAGTTAATTCAAGCCTTCCTGCAAGCTGGTCAGACACACAGTGGACACACACAGTGCGCACGTTTAACTTTGCACAGAGTTTGCATGCTAATGTGACAGGATATACGTTGATCTCCACTGCTGTATGAACATCCGTTATGTTAATGTGCAAAATAAACCTTGAGTGTGGAGAGGAAGACGGTAAAATGGCTGTAATTGATCACAAACATGCGCTGTTGTAGAAACGTGTTAAACTTGTACAACTGACTGATGATCACAGAGCGCTGAACAGATCTTTTAATCCCGGTTGCTTTGCGCACGTCCTGTCTTATTGATATGATTATACATGTTACCATGGAGACATGTTAATACGCGGCTGTCAATCAATTCGGTGGACGGGGAAACCGCACTCCTACGCAGTTGCGGTCAACCCTCAAAATGGGAGGAATTTGGCTCCTATTTTAACATCAGGAAATAAAAAATCAGCCCAATATGACTGTGGACACACTATACCTGCACACAGTTCTGTCTAAACAGCTTACAAGCAATGATTTTCATCATAGGTGCCCTTTAAACACTATTACACATGACATTTATCGCCGTACTACTGAGAGCAGCAGCAGATAGTTCACCTCAGGTCTTGAAAATAAAATGAAGGTCAGGACTGAGACATCACTCAGTAGCCTGTTAATAATGTTAAAGAGCTTTAACGTGATTTCATTAGATTATAAACTTCATTATTTCATTGGCAGTGCAGTGGCTGGTGTTTAAATGTTTCTGTCGGGTTGTGTTTGGTGCAGACAGACAAATTGCTTGTCGCAGGAATCCTGTTGCATCACATTGCGTGCTAGGACATGGTGTAATTACAAAGTAACTACAGTAGTTACTGTAATTAAATTACCTTAATACAGGTATATGAATGAAGAGGATGAAGAAGAGAACAAAGCCTCTGAATGGCATCTAGATTTTTTAAATCTAAAATGAGCATTTTTCTCAGCCTTCTTTGTTTACATTCAGTTATTTTGCTTTAAAGGCAATGAAAAGAACATAATTTTGCCATAAAAGGGACATTTCTGAACCCACACACAGGACTCGAGGGCAAAAATATCCGCCCGCCTATGAAATATTTATTGTTTGTGATATTTATTGGAGCCAGGGCAATTTCACAGTATTTCCTCTAATATTTTTTCTTCTGGAGAAAGTCTTATTTGTTTTATTTCAGCTAGAATAAAAGGAGTTTTTAATTGTTTTAAAGCCATTTTAAGGTCAATATTATTAGCCACCTTCAGCAATATTAGTTTTGAATTGTCTCCAGAACAAACCACTGTTATACAATGACTTGCCTAATTACCCTAACCTGCCTAGTTACCCTAATTACCCTAGTGAAGCCTTTAAATGTCACTTTAAGCTGTATAGAAGTGTCTTGAAGAATATCTAGTCTAATATTATTTACTGTCATCATGGTGAAGATAAATAAATCAGTTATTAGAGATGAGTTATTAAAACTATTATGATTAGAAATGTGTTGAAAAAATCTGCTCTCTGTTAAACAGAAAAGATAGAATAAATGAACAGGATGGCGAATATTTCTGACTTCAACCGTCTACATATACACAAAGTCTTTACTATTAAAAGTAATAAAAGTTGTCTGTGTTTTCAGATTGAGCAGGCGATGAAGGAGAAAGGATTAATCAATTATCTCAAACTTACCTGGAAAACCCAGTCTGATGGAGACGTCTTTCAAAAGAGCCCGCAGAAAGAAGACCCTCCACAGATCTGTCACTGAGAACAAAACAAGTCGCATTGATTTACTGTGGCCAGATTTAAATACAGTAAGAAATAATTAAAGTGTTTTGATATAATTATGCAGTTCTCTGTTTATGTTTGATATGTTTACTGAAGTGTGGCACAGCTGTGTTTAAGTTAAAAATGTTTAAAGAAATTAAATGTACAAGTTGCATTAATTGTTCATTCGTTCTTATTTCCCGGTTATTAATGAACACACATGTGATGTTTTAAGCCGAAATAATGGATTTAGCTTTAGTATTTGCATATTTATGTTTTGTCATTAGAAATGATAAGAGAATAATGTTGATCCTCTCTCCTCTCATTTGATGTTTTGTCATTTTACACTGCAAAATCACTCGGTTGCTTCATTTATGTGTGTGGAAATGAGTGCAAACGTGAAGGAGTTTCTGTTTAAATAGAAATGCATGCAAACCGCTTTAAACAGCAGCTAGTTTTGGCCATCTCAGTGGGTTTGAGGTGATTAAAGCAGTTTCTTTACACAATTTGTTGTGTTAGGGTTACTGGTAGATTAGTATGTGTGTGTATTTTATTTATATAGCGCATTTTATGTGTACGGCTATACACCCAAAGCACTTCACAATCATGAAGGGGGGAGGGGGGTCTCTCTACACCACCACCAGTGTGCAGCTCCACTTGGATGATGCGACAGCAGCCACAGGATAACGGCACCAGTGCAATCACCACACACCAACTATAGGAGGAGTGGAGACACAGTGATAGAGAAAATACGGCTTGGTCCAGGATTATGGAAATCTTAGGATCGTCTCGTCTGAAGGCCTCAGGATGAGTATCCTCACGTGGAAAGAAAATAATTAGCGTAGCTGTTGTTCATAGTGTATATAAACGAGATGCAAAAACCTGTGTGGAGCACATTCATGCATCATACCGCTAAGTGATGCACTGAGTGTATGCTTTGCTAAAGAGATATGTTTTTAATCAAGTTTTGAACTGCGAGAGTGTGTCTGAGCCTCGGACGTTATCAGGAAGGTTATTCCAGAGTTTAGGAGCTATATATGAGAAGGCTCGACCTCCTTTACTCGACTTTGCTATTCTAGGTACTACCAGAAGCCCTGAGTTTTGAGATCTTAAAGAGCGAGTTGGATTGTAGTGAGACAGAAGATTGGTTAGATAAACAGGAGCTAGATTATTTAAAGCTTTATATGTAAGAAGCAATATTTTAAATTCAATACGAAACTTAACAGGTAGCCAGTGTAAGGAGGATAAAATTGGGGTGATGTGATCAAATTTTCTAGACCTGGTAAGAACTCTGGCAGCTGCATTTTGTACTAATTGAAGTTTATTAATAGAGGATGCAGGGCAGCCAGCAAACAGCGTTACAGTAATCCAGCCTAGAAGTCATAAAAGCATGGACTAGGTTTTCTGCATCTGAGATGGATAGCATACTTCGTAACTTAGCAATATTTCTCAGATGAAAGAAAGCAGTTTTTGTGATATGGGATATATGATTTTTAAAAGTTAAATTGCTGTCTAATATGACACCGAGATCTTTTATAGTAGAGCTAACGCTAACTTTGTATCCCTCTAATTGTAGGTCGAGTTGTGAGTTTAAGAGAAGATAATTGTTGGTCATCCAGTCTTTAACATCTTTAATACACTCAGTTAGCTTGGACAGTTTAGACGTCTCGTCAGGTTTAGTTGAAATATATAATTGAGTATCATCTGCATAGCAGTGAAAGCTGATCCCATGTCTTCTAATAATGTCTCCCAGGGGTAGCATGTATATTGTAAACAGCAAAGGGCCTAAAACTGATCCTTGAGGCACCCCGTATTTTACTGGGCTGATTTGTGATCAGGCTGTCCATTAATATTCACAAACTGGTAACGGTCAGATAAGTATGACTTAAACCATTGTAGAGCCTGTCCCTGGACACCTGTAGACTTTAAGCGATTAATGAGGATACCATGGTCAATGGTGTCAAATGCCGCACTAAGATCGAGTAGAACTAATAGTGAGATGCACCCTTGGTCAGCAGCTAAGAGTAAATCGTTGGTTATTTTCACTAATGCAGTTTCTGTACTGTGATGAGCTCTGAAACCTGACTAAAACACTTCAAAAACATTGTTCATCTGCAGAAAGGAGCATAATTGAGCAGAAACAACTTTTTCTAGTATTTTAGATATAAATGGAAGGTTTGAAATAGGCCTATAATTAGCTCAGTTGCTGGGGTCCAGTTGTGGTTTCTTAATAATAGGTTTAATAACAGCTAACTTGTAAGGATTTGGAACATGGCCTAAAGATAAAGAAGAGTTGATAATGTTAAGAAGAGGTTCTCCTATAACAGGTAGCAATTCTTTCAGTAACTTTGTTGGAATTGGGTCCAATATACACGTAGCTGATTTAGAGCTATTTATAATTTTGTCTAGCTCTTCCTGTTCTATGATTTTAAAGCACTGTAGGTTATTTAGATTCAGAGACGTGTTTACTGGATCTGAAGTATAAGGCGGTGCAGAAAGTTTAATATCTCCTATTTTCTGTCTAAAGCCTTCTTTTTTATCACTGAACATATTCATGAAGTCATCACTACTAATATGAACGTTTTGTTCCAAAGATGACCGATTATTTGTTAATTTAGCAATGGTGTTAAATAAGAATCTAGGATTGAAACAACACTATGTTTTGCTTGTCTAGAAAAGGCTTCTTGATTTAAGAATTTGTAGACATTTGAACTAGAAACAAGACAGAAAAGCATGGTTTTGCAGTGTAGATTCTAGTAATTGGTTTGAAATCGCACACATGCTTTATTTTTCTTGACGTATTCAACATTATAATTGCTAATATGCAAATCTCTGCTCTCACTGGCTGAATTTTAATATCTTTTGCAAAGTATGTAAAATGATAACACAGGGCAAGAGGCAAGGAAACAGAAGGAATAAATCACATTAGTCTACTGTATAGTTTGAAGAAGCGGTTTGGTGGTTAATGATGAAGACTGTTCTGCTATTGGCTGTTTTGGCAGGTTAGTTTGATTAGTTTAATATGTTAATGGCCTGTATATGCACAGCTAGTGCTTTTCAGCTACCGATAAACTTCCGGTGAAAGCTTTATATGGCTATTTTCAATTCCATATGCTTCCTTTTACACCATGGAGGTTGTAATTAAAATATATTCAGTTAAATAGACTTAACTAGTTGTTGAAGCATAAAACAAGATAAAAGACTGTCAGGATCAGCAGGCGAGCACTGAAATGCTATTAAAAACACTGTATTTTAAAAAACGTTCATGTTTTAAAGACATGACGCGGAACAAGGTAATTGAAAGCAGTGCTTCTTGTAGATTCTGAGACGCACTTTATATCAGGCAGTGAAGATCACTGATTTTTAAAGAAATCAGGTGTTTTATTGTTATTTTTAATTGATTTATATATAATTGACATTATATATTATATATATTATATAATTGACTTATACATAAAGAAGTATACAAGAGAATTAACAACAAAAAATGAAATACATTTAACTGAGGCGTATTAATCATGCACATTAAGTCATTTTCAGCAGATGTCTTAGGATTACTCCGTATTGAAGTCAGGAAGTTATTAAAGAGTTTACAGTTTGGTACAGTCAGTCAGCATACATTTTGTTTAGTGAATGTGCTACTTTCCAAAAAATAACATAGTGATTTTAGTTATTTTGTCCATTTCTGATAATAACACGGTTACAATCTATAAATAAATGAGCAATTCCAGTGTTATGGATGCAGTAAAAACTCAAAACATAAATGCACAGAGGAAGTATATGTTAAGATTATATTGAAACATCTGTTTATATTTTTCAGAACAACTAACCATAGAGTTATTGGATCAAAAAAATATCAATCTGTAAACATTTTTTATATTTTAAATGAGAAAAATAAACAGGCGTTATGGATGCGACCAAAAAAGTCTGCATACAACTTACTTTGTAGACATTCTGTGAATTAAACTGCACAACCCAAAAGGAATAATGCTAATCAAAGGATAAGAGTCGGCTTGTTATCGAACAAACATGATTGATTTTATTTTATTTGTGCATTTATGAGGAAAATAGGATGTGGTGAATCAAATGTAATTATTTAAAAACATTGACAGAGGCATTTTTGAGTATTTTTACAATACTTTAAAATACAAACGTACACAAAAAAACCTAGAAAGTGTTTCTATTTTGGTAAAAACTTACTTTTTTCATGGCAAGTTTGACATTTACATTGCAATTGCTCAAAAAAAACCTCATTTTATCAGTTGTATTGACCCATATAAACTAGATATCGCATACTGATCCTGAGCATGCGTCAATAGCGCCGCCACATTGGTACAGGGCTCCCAGGACAACAGTAATTCAACTGCACTAGTCAAGACTAAAGCCAATCTGAAGATGCTGGACTGTAGCGCTGTTTACGGATGTAGTAATGAGCAAACAAAGAAAACAAAGCACAAAGGCAGAACATCTCCACTGTAAGATTTCACTTTATTTACGATTTTGTATGTTACGAACTTTTGTGCTCAACAAGTAACGTTACTGATAACAATACAGTTACTTACTGCACTGACCATAAGGCAGCCAACAGCCATAAGTAACACCAACTTGCACTAAATTCTAGGCTTATGCTAGTTTTGTTGAATAAAATCAGCAAACAATGTAAATGAAATATGACAACAAGACGCTGCGGTGCCAGAAACTTGTATTATTGTCGGCTAAGTGAAGTAACGGCTAGTTTATAAGGATGCCTGATAACAGAACAGTGTCTGCGCCTCGATGTGCATAAGGTCCACCCTAAATTATTGAACATTACAAATGTTATACACCGAAATGGCGATATGCACATTGAGACGCAGGGATATCAGTGGTTCACATGAGTCATTCATAACGGAGATTCATTCACAATCGAATCGCTTCCTCTATTAGAGTTAGAAGCGAAAGCAGGAGTGTGTTTCAAGAAACGGATTAGATCAAATTCAACAGGGAGGCAGGATAATACATTTCCATGCACACAAACACACCCTCTCTGTCGGCAATGCCCGTGCGGTCACTTATTCGTTGATATAGAAAAGTGATAAAATTATAATTTTAGTGATTTAAAAAACATATTTGCATATTAACCACAGAGAAATCTCCTAATCATAGATGTATCTATATGTGTATATCTCTGGCTCCGGATGGCCAGTCCTCAACTACTCCTTGCTCCCACATTCATTTCAAAGGAGCGCTACCCTGAACTAAAATGGCGGCTCTATTGACGCCTTCCTTCCAATAGACAACAACAGCGTAGGCGACGTCTAATGTGAATATCTATGGTTTTGACCAAGAAATCAGATCTTAAACGCAGTGGTTATGTAATGGATGACAGCTGAGTTCACCTGAAGTGCTTACACTAGCTGACTGAAAATTAAAAGTTTGTGTGCATATACAGTATACCACATTAGATGTACTGACCTTCAAGACTGACGTGTTTGTGTTGTTTCTTCAGCTCTGAAGCCTTTGTCTTTCACACAATCTCCTCGAGACTTTTATTTTGTTCCTGAGCTTATGAGTTGGCCTGATGCTCAGGCGCACTGCCGTCAGCGCTACACCGACCTCGCCACGATCGACGACTCGGCGGAATATGACGCGCTGTTGAAGTCGGTGGATCCCGCGTTCACCGGAGACTGGATCTGGATCGGACTCCATCGGAATGACGCGGTTTCTTCGTGGATCTGGTCCGACCGAAGCGAATCCGCTTTCACACCGTGGGATGAAGGACAGCCGAACAACTATGGCGGCTTTCAGTTTTGCGCGGCAACGTCTCTCGTCAGGACGTTAAACGACGCCAATTGTTATATTCAATATACTTCTGTTTGCTACAATGATGAGTATTTGCACACACACCTCAGCACTACACGGTGCCAGCAAAATTAATGTGCAATTAAACATACCTGAAGTGTAAATTGGGGTTTTAAACGTAACAGTTAAATGAAACGGAAAGTTATCCCTGCTGAAAAATCCAGCTTAAACCAGCCTAGGCTGGTTGGCTGGTTTTAGCTGGTTGACCAGCCAGGTTTTAGAGGGGTTTTGGCCATTTCCAGGCTGGTTTTCAGCTATTTCCAGCCTGGTCTTAGCTTGTCAGGCTGGAAAATGACCCGCTAAATCCAGCTAAAACCAGCCTGACCAGCCTGGTTTAAGCTGGACATAGCTGGTTTTGGCTGGGCACCCAGCCTGCCTAGGCTGATCAAGCTGGTTTTAGCTTGTCATCTCCCAGCCTGACCAGGTAAGACCAGGCTGGTAATGACTGCAAACCAGCCTGGAAATGGCCAAAACCCCTCTAAAACCAGGCTGGTCGACCAGCTAAAACCAGCCAACCAGCCTAGGCTGGTTTAAGCTGGTATTTTCAGTAGGGATACTTGTCGTTTTAAGGCCTGCCCAGATCAAACTTCAATGTTCTGTACATCAATGTTCTGGAAAGGTTGAATTTTGGTTATCAAAACAAGCAGCAGAGAAAGTTCTCAATGTCATTTATTTCCCAATAAATAATGAGAATGTTA
The DNA here is from genome assembly GCF_903798145.1 of Danio aesculapii. Classification (NCBI taxonomy): domain Eukaryota; kingdom Metazoa; phylum Chordata; class Actinopteri; order Cypriniformes; family Danionidae; genus Danio; species Danio aesculapii. The sequence continues at coordinate 1,802,292 of NC_079441.1, forward strand.
GACAAATGTTCCGTATACTAAGTGTATATTTTATCAACATATTTTTTTTCATATTTATATTTGACCTAACTTAAGTCTTTGATTACTTTTATGCCTCATCACAACTAGGTTTGATGTAAATTGCAATATATAGAAGGCATATTGTGCCTAACCAATACAAAACACACTATAATAATGCAATTAACCATATTTTATGTAACCTAAAACTTAAATAGTGTTTCCCAGTACTGGGTTGCAGCTGTAAGTGTATCCACTGCGTAACACATGCTGGAGTACACTCAAAATCATATATATTTTTTGCTCGTTCAAACTACTTATGTAAAATGAGTTGAAACAACACAATTCTTGATATTTCATTTGGACAGCTTATTTTATTATGTTCAATCCACATAAATTTGTTAAAAATGTTAACTTAATTTGTGTTGGGACAACATGAATGAATTGTGTGGGACCCTGCGTTTTTTACAGTGTAGTTGGCGGTTCATTCTGCTGTGTTGACCTCACATGAATCAGACACTAAGCCGAAGGAAAATGTATGAATGAATTAGACCCAAATAATACAGTAACACATCAAATAACCTTAAAGTAAAGGCATAATTATTACATGAACGTCCCCTTTTTGTTCTGTGTTAAATGTAATCGGTTAATAATTATAATAGTAGGCATGTCATCAATTTACATTTTTGACCTAAAATTATTTTTATTACTCTTTTTCCACAATACATCATCAGCACATTTAACGAAACGGACGGGAAAGTTGTTCCGCAGAAGTTTACGTGTTTTACATTGGGATTGTTTTGTTGCTGTTTGTTGCACACAGTTAAAAAATTAAAGCTCACCATTTGCTAAACATATATTTTTATAAATATCTAAATGATTTAGCATCTTCATTTATTGATTATCTAATTCTTTATGTGTTTTTCTTGCAGCAAGGAGACGTCACACAGTACGACTGAGTGTAAAATCAAGTGAAGATGTGAACAATCCCGAAGTGGAGAAAGAGATTTTGGCGAAGGTGAGTTGATGAAGACATACTCTACACAGGGTGTATAGTGACCCCTGCTGGACTCTTACACTGTAGTTATTACACTTATGTAGTATCACTTATGTCTAGGCCTGTCACGATAAAGTTGATGTTTGTTGTGTGATATATTACCACAGAAATTGTTGCAATAAGAGATATTATTGTCATATTGGAGATCATTTTATGCCACTAATTATATCATTATTATACAACAGCACAGTGATGTAAATAGCCATAAACACTTTCAAGGGATGAAGACTTTCCATTATTAAGGTTGTTTAGATTCTGTAATTTGATGTTAAAAAGGTATGAGTATGTTAAAAGGTAGATGTTAAAATATCCTATTATATATAGTATATTATATTCTAAATATCCTATTATATATAGTCTACTATTAAATGTCCTATTAGGTAAATAGGCTTTGACAGTGGTGAGGTAGAATGTAAATGTCGTTTACATTCGTTTACATTGGCTTTAACGTTATTTGTGAATTTGTAAATATTTATTACAACATCAAAAATGATTAAGGTCATGTCCAAGTATTGCACGATAAGTTGCTAAATATATATATATATATATATATATATACTTCAACTGTTGAAGTTGAAGTCAGAAGGAAATTTTCACAGTGTGTCTGAGAATATTTTTTCTTCTGGAGAAAGTCTTATTTGTTTTATTTCAGCTAGAATAAAATCAGTTTTTAATTTTTTAAACACCATTTTCAGGTCAATATTATTAGCCCCTTTAAGCTATATATTTATTCGATAGTCTACAGAACAAACCATCATTATACAATAACTTGCCTAATTACCCTAACCTGCCTAGTTAACCTAATTAACCTAGTTAAGCCTTTAAATGTCACTTTAAGCTGTATAGAAGTGTCTTGAAGAATATCTAGTCTAATATTATTTACTGTCATCATGACAAAGAGAAAATAAATCAGTTATTAGAGATGAGTTATTAACACTATTATGATTAGAAATGTGTTGAAAAAAATCTGCTCTCTGTTAAACAGAAATTGGGGGAAAAATATACAGTGGGGCTAATAATTCTGATTTTAACTGTATGTATGTGTATATATATATATATATATATATATATATATATATATATATATATATATATATATATACACACATATATATATACACACATATATATATATATATATATATACACATATGTACAGCGGAGGTAGTTCCTCTTTTGCTTTTGACCACTGGGTGGCGCTTTAACCATAGATTTTCAGCTTTACCTTTTCACAATACAAAATAGAATGGTAGGTTACTGTTGTGTACCTTATGTGATGTAATAAGTTCAATTAAAACTTAATTTTGTTTAGTTGTTTTGGTTTTCTTAGTAATAAACATGCTTTTACACTATACTGTATGTTTTAGAAAATATCTACAATACATGGTGAGAAGAATAGCCCCAGGCTGCAAAACTTAAGCAAATATAAGAATGAAGTCCTTTAACCTTTATAGTGCCTATTAATTTGCGTTGTGAAAAAAAGAACGTTCGATTTCTAAATCCTTGTTTATTGTAAAAATATATAAATCCATGTTTTATTTAGAATATAAAATAATCAAAATATGCAAACAAATAAATAAATTAATCACAGATTGGAATGGCATTCGTTAAAACAACACAGGACACGACGTGTATAATAAATGCTAGTCAAATGTCAAATCCTCATTTCACTTAAGTTTACAATGATAATAAAGCTTGTTAACGACTTTTTTATGATTTATGAAGGAATTATAATGCTTTATTTCGTTAATTTATCTTCATTTACAAGTAGCAGAGTTATTTACAGCTACTGTATATTTCTGTCTGTTTGCATCCCGTCCCTTTGTGCCCCCTGGCTGCACAGTCGCAAACTGCAGTTATACCTAAAAACACGTTATTAATCCCTTAATACAGCTGCGGCGCCAAACGCAGCATCAATGGTCATTTTGAAGTGTCACCCACTGTGTGTGTGTGTGTGTATATATATATATATATATATATATAATCTTTCTGTCTACAAATACACGTTTTAAAAAGCCTGAACTGATCTTTAGGTATTTTCCACACCAAATTTAAACACATTTACCTAATATAAAGCTGAAATCTATGAGTTTTGAATTGTTTCCTTAAAATGAAACTGAAAGCCACTTGTTTTGGATTTAAAGTATCCCAGAAGACTCACTTATTTAGCCTGTGTGTGAGGTTTGTGTGTATTTTTTATCTTTTTATATATATATATATATATATATATATATATATATATATATATATATATATATATATATATATATATATATATATATTTATATATATATTTACAATGTATTTCCTTGAATGTGACCGAATGTTTAATTCCTCCTGATGACTTGAAACCCACCATCAATTTGTACATAAACGAAACATGGCAAAGAGAATGGGACAACTGCATCAACAGCAAATTATATGAAATTAACCTGAAAAAAAATGAAAGACATTTAGCAAATGATAGTTTTGAGAGCAGGCATGATCAGACGGTCTATACCAGATGTCGAATTGGACATTCTAGGTTGACACGTTCATATTTAATAATTAACGAAGAATCACCTAAATGTAATAACGGCCAGACTGCTCTCACCATCAAACATATTATGTTGAAATGTTGAAGTTTAAATTCCATTAGACACTATTTTTATAAGGAGAGTACTTTGATGGACATTTTTAAAAAGGCACCACCAGGAAGAGTCTTACATCTTTTTTATTAAAATAGAGCTGAAAAACCATATTTAACTTTGAATTTTTTTTTTTTGTGAATTTTATCTATTTATATTTTATATATTTGTCTAAGTAACTTTTTTAGTATAATACGAATTTGTTTTTATCATGTAATAGTTTAATGTATATCCATTTGGCCACGAAATAGCCCTAAGATGCTGAAGTGGCAATAAATATGTAATAAATAAATAAATATATTTACAATGTTTCTGATTCGTTTTATTTTTTGTATATAATTTTATATAAGCTCTGGATAACTGTTTATCTGCTATCTTTGTAGCGCTTTGAGAATTAAGTGGTAAAGGTGCTACATAAAAATATATTATTATTAATACAATATTGTTTGTGATTTTCAGCTTGACCTGATGCTGACAGAGAAGGGCTTCACGGAGGATATTAATCTGTCATATAGAAACCAATCTGATGGGAATGTTTTCCAAAAGACGGAGCAGAACAAAACCGGACACGCTGCCATTTAAAGTCTGCATGAAATCAAAATGCACAGTTTAATAAGGTGAATAATTCATTTAATCAGCTGAAAAATAAACAGTAATATTTAATCAAAATCTGCTCCGGTCTTTTTCTGATGACTCTGATTGGATGAAATCTTATTAGCCACCATGGCCCTTCGTTTGCTGTGAGTAAAAGATGAGAGGCGGGGCTAAAAATAAAAGTTTGATATATAATAGATTCATTATGATGGAGAAAATAATACCTAGTTAATACATCTTTATATGTTTATAATACATCTTTTTTTACATTAAACAATTGTGTGTTGTTAAGTATGACACTATATTAATATTTACCCCAGCAAATGAACTATATATATGCTTAAATTTTGAATAACTTATAAACTGGTAAAAGACGTTTTTCAGATCTAATAAATGTGTCGAGGGTCAAATATCTAGACCTTAAAACACTATGAATGATTGAAAACCTCAGCAGATATTCTGATTCTGATTGGCTGTTGTTATTATGAATATTTATGTTCAGCCTTTGGGCTCCAGCCAATAGCAGAACAGCAACCATTGAGGAGTCTGTGCTAAATATGGTAAGATCTGATTGGTCAGATTTAGATAAACAACCAATGCATAAAATGAAAGTAATTCATCACTCATCTGCGATACGTATATTGCATGTACTATTATCACGATAACGATAATTTAGCGATATATTGTGCAGCGCTACTGTTAATATCATTCTAGATTAAATCCACTCAGTTTAGTGGTTTTAATTAGATTTTATTGCTCTTACACTGCTTCAGGGATTTCATTATGTGCTCAATTTGTGCAACGAAGTAAGTGTAATTCCTCTTTATCCACTGAAGAAGATTTACCTATTTTTACCTACATTTACATTATTCAGATTTGATAAACCGAATGGTATTTTCCCCACAAAGATGTTTCTGTTTGCCAGCCTCATTTCCATTTGTTTGTATGACATTCATATCGCCAGATTTGATTTGTAAATCAGACTTAGAGTGACAAATGGAGAAAAGCATTCCAGAAGCTTTCATTTCTAAATGAGCACTTATATATGAGAAAAAACATCTTTTTTAGCAGTTTTTAATTGTTTTAACCCAATTTTAAGGTCAATACTATTAGCCCCCTTAAGCAATATTAGTTTTGGATTGTCTCCAGATCAAACCCCTGTTATACAATGACTTGCCTAATTACCCTAACTTTACCCTAATTACCCTAGTGAAGCCTTTAAATGTCACTTTAAGCTGTATAGAAGTGTCTTGAATATCTAGTCTAATATTATTTACTGTCATCATGACAAAGTGAAAATAAATCAGTTATTAGAGATGAGTTATTAACACTATTATGATTAGAAATGTGTAACATATTAACTACAGTGTAGGAAATAAGTATTGAACACGTCACAATTTTTCTCAGAAAACATCTTTCTAAAGGTTGACTTGAAATTTTCACTGGATGTTAGTAAGAACCAAAGAAATCCATATGTGCAAAGAAAACAAATCTAATTAGTTTACAGATTAAGTTCTGTGTAATAAAATGAAATGATGCAGGGAAAAAGTATTGAACACATGAAGAAAGGGAGGTGTAGTTGTGCAGTGAAAGCCCAGACAGCAGCTGAAATCTCTCAGTAGTTTTTCAGCACTCATCTGCCCTTCCTCAGTGTACAGTAAATGAATATCAGCTGCTTCAGTCCAACATCTACATTAGCAGGAGGATGAAGATGAACCCAGGGTGGGCATTTCAGCAAGACAATGATCCAAAACACAGCCAAGGAGACTCTGAGATGCTTTCAGAGAAAGAAAATCAAGCTGTAGAATGGCCTAGCCAATCACCTGATCCAAATCCAATAGAGAATACAAACTATTTTTTTAGATTTGATAGATGAGACCCACAGAAGCATCAAGATTTTGACCCTCTGTTGAAGTCTGTGAGAAACTCACACCTGAGCAATGCATGTGAAATCATTCTCCATATGAGAGTCATCTTTAAGCTGCAGCACCAAAAAAAGCCATTTATATAAAGTATTAAACACATGTCAGTAGTTCAGCGCTTTCTCCTTGAGTCATTTCAGATTCTTTTTTGTTTTCTTTTATTTTTATGTTTGTATTGTTTGTAAAATCTGCTTCAATTGCATGTCAACAGCTCCTTTAGGAATATTATTCCCAGGAAAAAAACAAGGGTAACACTTTATTTTGATGGTGCATTTGAGTACTGTCTGCTTAATATCCAGCCTGATCTCACGAGAAAACGTAAGTATTTTACGTTTTGTCAGTTTAGTGGCTAATTCGTACAAGTTCAGTCGTATGAAATTGTACGATTTTAAAAAGGAGGCGTGGCACCTAACCCCACCCCTAAACCCAACCGTCACTGGGGGATGAGCAGATCATACCAAATTGTACGAATTAGATCGAACGAATTCATACGAATTAACCACTGAATCAAAAAGTTACGAGTTTCCGTGAGATTGTGTTGACATATCCGCTGATATGTTTCTTGAACAGACATTTAACAGACTATAAGAAACTTTTCAAGTACACTAACCCTAACCCCAACAGTCTACTTATAATCTAATGAGAATTAATATAATGTAACTTAAATTCAACAAACGGACCATCGAAATAAAGTGTGACCAAAACATGACAATGTGTGCAATACTTATTTCCCGCACTGTATTTAAAATAATGTGGTGTTTTATTGGCATTGTAATAGGGGAATTGTATTGTATGGAGAATAAGTAACATGCTACAAACATTATACAAAGCTCAATTACAGAGCATTAAGGTTGATTGATTGACTGTGTTATAAGTGTATCAGGATATTTTCATGCTCTGGAAAGCCATTTGACTGAATGAATCATTTTGCAAAGTTAAAACGTAAACGAGTGTCTGCCTTCATACAAAAACAGTTTGCATCTAAGACAGGCTTTTGCATAAGAGATTAATTACATCGAAAACTGAATATATTGAGAGGATTCTAGACGCTGCATCAGTCACGAACCCGCCGTCTGCTGCTTTCAGGTAAATCATCACATTTATTTGTTTGTATGTGTTGTTCGGAAGAAACTCTTGGTATTTCAGTCCTGTTTAAATGTGTTTTGTGAATTTTTGTAAAATAATCTGTGATTCTGCTGGATGTGTAAACATGTTTTATTCATTGTTGGAAAATATCTAATACCAGCCATTACCAGCTAGTTTTAAATTTGCCTAAGTTGTTTTATTGCTGGTTTTAGATGGTCTCAAACTAGTCAAGCTTATACTAGATAAAGAATAGATAAAATTTGGTCAAAAAATCTGTCTAAAACCTGCTGTGAGACCATTTAAACCAGCATGTCCACTTTTTTCCCTTAATGGGATGTGAAATGAATCTTTCTGTTAGCTCTGAAGGCTGTTTTAGGGTTTTTGTTGAAGCATTAATTGGCCTGTTTTTGACTTTAATACTGGTGTTTCCCATCATGCTGACATGATGAGAAACATCAACTGGATTGCTTAATATCTAAAACCAGCCATTAATATCAAGTTTTATAGTCTTAACATTTTGGTTTAAGCTGGTTTTAGATGGTCTCAAATTAGTCAAACTTATACAAAATAAAAAAAGTATAATATTTGGTCAAACCCCATCTAAAGCCAGATATGAGATCATTTTAACCAGCATGTCCATTTTTCCCCTAATGGGATGTGAAATGAATCTTTCTGTTCACTCTGAAATCTGTTTTAGGCATTTGGTTGAATCATTAATTGGCCTGTTTATGACTTTAAAATTGCTGACATGATGAGAAACATCAACTGGATTCCTTAATATCTAAAACCAGCCATTACTAGCAAGTTTTATCGTCTTAACGTTAGGGTTATTTATACAAAATTCTTTTTTTTTAATATAAAATTGGATCAAAACCCCATCTAAAGCCTGCCATGAGACCATTTTCACCAGCATGTCCACTTTTTTCCCCAATGGGATGTGAAATGAATCTGTTCGCTGTGAAATCTGTTTTAGGGATGTGGTTGAATCATTAATTGGCCTGTTTTTGACTTTAAAATTGGTGTTTCCCATCATGGTGACATTATTGAATTCCTTATGATCATATCTAAAACCAGCCATTGCCAGCCAGTTTAATAGTTTTAACTCTTTGGTTTTTGCTGGTGTTAGATAGTCAAGCTTATACCAGATCAAGAGGAAATAAATAAAATTTGGCCAAAACCCCATCTAAAGCCAGATATGAGATCATTTTAACCAGCATGTCCACTTTTTCCCCTAATGGGATGTGAAATGAATCTTTCTGTTCACTCTGAAGGCTGTTTTAGGGATTTGGTTGAATCATTAATTGGCCTGTTTTTGACTTTAAAATTGCTGACATGATGAGAAACATCAACTGGATTCCTTAATATCTAAAACCAGCCATTACTAGCAAGTTTTATAGTCTTAACTTTTTGGTTTAAGCTGGTTTTAGATGGTCTCAATTAGTCAAACTTATACAAAATTTTAAAAAAGTATTATATTTGGTCAAACCCCATCTAAAGCCTGATATGAAACCATTTTAACCAGCATGTCCACTTTTTCCCCTAATGGGATGTGAAATGAATCTTTCTGTTCGCTCTGAAATCTGTTTTAGGGATGTGGTTGAATCATTAATTGGCCTGTTTTTGACTTTAAAACTGGTGTTTCCCATCATGCTGACATTATTGGATTCCTAATGATCATATCTGAAACCAGCCATTGCCAGCCAGTTTAATAGTTTTAACTCTTTGGTTTTTGCTGGTTTAAGCCTGAAGTTGCTAGTTTTAGACATTCCCAAATTAGTCAAACGTTTACCAGATAAAGAATAATAAATAAAATGTGGCCAAAAGCTCCTATGAAACCATTTAAATTGGCCTGTCCACCTTTTTGCCCAGTGGGATGTGAAATGAATCTGTTCGCTCTGAAATCTGTTTTAGGGTTTTGGTTGAATCATTAACTGGCCTGTTTTTTAACTTGTTGTTTCCCACCATGCTGACATTATTGGATACAGTATGATACGTAATGGGCGACACACTGTGGCTCAGTGGTTCGCACTGTCGCCTCAAAACAAGAAGGTCACTGGTTCGAGTCCCAGCTGGGTCAGTTGGCATTAGTGCGTGGAGTTTGCATGTTTCCCCCACAGTCCAAACACGTGCTATAGAGGAACTGGGTAAAAATATTGGCTGTTGTGTATAAGTGTGTGTGAATGAGTGTGTATGGGTGTTTCTCAGTACTGTGTTGCGGCTGGAAGGGCATTTGCTGCGAAAAACATGCTGCATAAGTTGGCGGTTCATTCCACTGTGGTGACCCCTGATAAATAAAGGGACTAAGCTGTAATTAAAATGATTTAGTCTGATTATTTAGCAGTACATTGCTCTGAATGAAAGCATGACTTTGTGGATTGTTTTTTTCTTTCTAGGTGTTTGATCATGAGGAACTGTTTAATCCTGGTGCTTTTCTCAGGTTAGTCTGCATACGTTTACGTTTTTCACAAGTATCAGAGTTGTTGTTTATTACAGAACAAACACACATGAGCTTCACATTAGTGGTGTAAATCTGACCTCTAATCTGATTTATTGCAGGTCTGACATAAAAATAAAAAATATTATTAAAATAAATGCTAAATGTCAACATTTCTCTTTAAACATTTGTTGTTCATGTTTCCGTCTGCATCCTTCTTAATATCTTGCGCAAAATCTATGAGAAAGTATCATTGTTTTGTAACACCACAAAATAAAAGATAAAGCACAGTTATAGACTGTATTTTACCCATAGGATTTATTCTCACTGGCCACTTTATTAGGTACACCTCTTCAACTACTCTTTCATGCAAATTTCTAATCAGCCAATCACCTGGCAGCAACTCAATGCATTTAGGCATGTAGACATGGTCAAGACGATCTGCTGCAGTTCAGACTGAGCATCAGAATGAGGAAGAAAGGGGATTTAAGTGACTTTAAACGTGGCATGGTTGTTGGTGCCAGACGGGCTGCTCTGAGTATTTCAGAAACTGCTGATCTATTGAGGCTACAATTCACACAGGCTCACCAAAGCTGGACAATAGAAGATTGGAGAAACGTTGCCTGGTCTGATGAGTCTCCATTTCTGCTGCCACATTCGGATGCTCGGCTCAGAATTTGGCCTCAACAACATGAAAGCATGGATCCATCCTGCCTTGTATCAGCGGATCAGGCTGGTGGTGGTGGTGTAATGGTGAGGGGGAGATTTTCTTGGCACACTTTGGGTCCATTAGTACCAATTGAGCATGGTGTCAACGCCACAGCCTACCTGAGTATTGTTGCTGACCATGTCCATCCCTTTATGAGCACAGTGTCTCCATCTTCTGATGGCTACTTCCAGCAGGATAACGCACCATGTCATAAAGCACCAATCATCTCAGACTGGTTTCTTGAACATGACAATGAGTTCACTGTACTCAAATGGCCTCCACAGTCACCAGAGCTCAATCCAATAGAGCACCTTTGGGATGTGGTGGAACGGGAGATTGGCATCATGGATGTGCAGCCGACAAATCTGCAGCAACTGTGTGATGCTATCATGTCAATATGGAGCAAAATCTCTCAGGAATATTTCCAGTAGCTTGTTGAATCTTAGCCGTGAAGGATTGAGACAGTTCTGAGGGCAAAATGGGGGTCCAACCAGGTACTAGTAAGGTGTACCTAATAAAGTGGCCGGTAAGTGTATATATCATCAGATTGCACAGCACTAGTACTGAGCCATCAGAGAAAGACTGCCGTTCCAGAGCAGAAACAGATAAACAGAATTTGATTAAAGATACTAAAACAAACCGTTATTCAGCAGATTAACTTGCACATGCTTTTATTCAGAGTTTTATGCAGATTTTGATGCATGCTTTTATTCAGAGTTTTATGCAGATTTTTAAGCGTGCTTTATTGCACACCCCTGCTTTTATTGGGCTTGTGATACATGTCTTCTTTCTGCAGGACATCTCATAATCTGTTTGTAAACTGTTTGTGTTTTCTTCCATCTTCAGCTCTGGTGTATTGTGCATCCTCGCGGCTCCATGAGTTTATCAATGTGCCCGAACCCATGAACTGGACAAACGCACAGACATACTGCAGGCGCCGCTACACTGACCTGCCCACCATCGATGACCAGACGGACCACAAAAACCTGCTCAAAGTTGCAGGAATGGGAGACGTTTGGCTGGGGTTTTCTCGCACCTCATTATCCAGACCGTTTGAGTGGTCGGATCAGAGTAACTCCTCGTTCAGGCTGTGGAAAGCTGGACAGCCCAACGGTCAGCTGTGTGTGGATGTTGAAAACGGCTTCTGGTTTGACCGCAACTGCGTCGATCCCGTTCCTTTTGCTTGCTATATTGGTAAGTCTTTATACACACTGCAGGGCTGCTGAACAGTATGAACAGGCTAACACACTGCAGGTGACACGAGTTACATAATAATAGGACTTCTCTAAGTAACATGTATGACTTATGTAATAATATTATGTTTTGCCATCCAGTACCCCAAACAATTCCCCACCCTATTTATGAGCAGTGGTGGAAAGAGAACTTAAAAATCATACTCAAGTAAAAGTACCATTACTTGCCTAAAAATGTAGTGCAAGTAGAGTAAAAATATCTGTTGTAAATATTACTCAAAGAATGAGTAAAAAGTAGCCCTTTCAAAAGTACTCGTGAGTAGTGAGTATTACGCTGTATAAAGCTGATGCGTTTACATCGAATTTGTGGATGTGTGTAAACGTAATATTCTGTAGTGCATCTTATTGCCCAGCAGGCACACAACATCATAAGACGTTAATATTAGGTTAGATTTAGGTTGTGATGTCAGGTGACCAAAATTCAATGTCTAGCCAGCATCTAAGGACAGCGTTATTTTGATGTCCAATAATGACGTTGATATTTGGTTGATTTTAGGTTGTGTTAGAATCCAACATCGAGCCAACATCTTAAACCAACGTCACATTGATGTCAAATACTGACATTTATTCATCAGCTATGGCAACCAAAATCCAACGTCTGATAAATGTCATAGTGGTAACGTCCACACAACGTCAAGTTGTAACATCATGAGATGTCGATATTTGGTTTGAAGTTAAACATTGACGTTGGCCTGACGTTGAGTTCTGACGTCAACCCAATTTTCATTTCCAAACAAAATGCAACGTCCCCATGATGTTGGGGTACAACTTCAATCTGACGTCATGTTGACGTGTTGTGTCTGCTGGGTGTTTAAGGCCATTTCGGTCATCATACAGTAAACATACATCATCTTCTCATCAGTGGCATCATCTAAACAGTCTCTGGGTCAGTGTGTGTACTGATTTTAGACATCTTCTTGGACACTTTTAATGCTTCCAAACAGTTTGCTGCACTTATAAATCGCACATGTCTTGAGGTAGTTCATTATGAGGTGATTTACCTTCTATGTGTGATCTGATTGGACAGGAATCACAGGACTGATTTGTCTAATCCCCATAGACAAGAGAATAATACAGTAGTGACTGCAGGTTGAAGGACAGTAGTGGAGTAAAAGTACTGATACAGCACTAAACATGTACTCAAGAGAAAGTTAAAGCACAGATTTATAAAACCACTTAGTAAATTACAATTCCTGAGGAAAACTACTCGATTACAGTAATTTGAGTATTTGTAATTAGTTACTTTACACCACTGTTTATGAGTATACACACAAATAAAAATTATGTTATATACCAGTTTGCAGCATAACAAGCTGTTTTGTTAATGGCTAAAAATTAAAGGAAGTGAATGAGACTGGAAATCTCCAGCAAATAAGGTTCAAGTGATTTCACTTACAAAAAAGAATAAGGTCAATACATTTCTATATAACAGAGCGAGACATTTTGATTCAATTAACCTAATTGAAGGTACTTTACTGAATAATTGATGGACAATAATTGTTTTTGACTTCATCATCGTGTTTCTCGCAGACAGGAAGAAGCAGATCGTCAGGCTGGAGGTCAATTCAAGCCAAAACCTGAATGATCCTGGAGAGACGAAGAAGATTTTAGCGAAGGTCAGTCTGTCACACAATATCACAGACAAAAATACTGGAATACTTAATTCTGCCTGGTCAATTATGACATTCCATGGTGTGATATTTTCCAATTACAACCAATTAAACTAATGACAGGCTCATCTAGGTGACCTTTAGTGAATATATACACTCGGCGGCCACTTTACTAGATACACCTTACTAGTACCGGGTTAGACCCCCAGTCTGAGATGATTGGCGCTTTATGACATGGTGCGTTATCCTGCTGGAAGTAGCCATCAGAAGATGGAGACACTGTGCTCATAAAGCGATGGACATGGTCAGCAACAATACTCAGGTAGGCTATGGCGTTGACACCATGCTCAATTGGTACTAATGGACCCAAAGTGTGCCAAGAAAATCTCCCCCACACCATTACACCACCAGCAGCAGCCTGAACCGCTGATACAAGGCAGGATGGATCCATGCTTTCATGTTGTTGAGGCCAAATTCTGAGCCGAGCATCTGAATGTGGCAGCAGAAATGGAGACTCATCAGACCAGGCAACGTTTCTCCAATCTTCTATTGTCCAGTTTTGGTGAGCCTGTGTGAATTGTAGCCTCAGTTTCCTGTTCTTAGCTGACAGGAGCGGCACCCGGTGTGGTCTTCTGCTGCTGTAGCCCATCCGCCTCAAGGTTGGACGTGTTGTGTGTTCAGAGATGCTCTTCTGCAGACCTCGGGTGTAACGAGTGCTTATTTGAGTTACTGTTGCCTTTCTATCAGCTGGAACCAGTCTGGCCATTCTCCTCTGACCTCTGGCATCAACAAGGCATTTGCGCCCACAGAACTGCCGCTCACTGGATATTTCCTCTTTGTCGGACCATTCTCTGTAAACCCTAGAGATGGTTATGCGTGAAAATCCCAGTAGATCAGCAGTTTCTGAAATACTCCACCAATAACCATGCCACGTTCAAAGTCACTTAAATCCCCTTTCTTCCCCATTCTGATGCTCGCTTTGAACTGAGCAGATCGTCTTGATCATGTCTACATGCCTAAATGCATTGAGCTGCTGCCATGTGATTGGCTGATTAGAAATTTGCGTTAACGAGTTTGACAGATGTACCTAATAAAGTGGCCGGTGAGAGTGTGTGTGTGTGTGTATA
>NC_079441.1:1821707-1866707 GCF_903798145.1 Danio aesculapii
CAAACTAACTAACTAACTAACTAACTAACTAACTAACTAACTAACTAACTAACTAACTAACTAACCAACCAAACAACCAACCAACCACAAACTAACTAACTAACCAACTAACTAACTAACTAACCAACCAACCAACCAACCAACCAACCAAGTAACCCACAAACTAACTAACTAACCCACGAACTAACTAACTAACTAACTAACCAACTAACCAACCAACCAACCAACCAACCAACCAACCAACTAACCCACAAACTAACCAACCAACCAACCAAGTAACCCACAAACTAACTAACTAACCCACGAACTAACCAACCAACCAACCAACTAACCCACTAACTAACCAACTAACCAACCAACCAACCAACCAACTAACCAACCAACCAACTAACCAACTAACCAACCAAAAGATGTAGTACAAACAAACTAACTAACTAACTAACTAACTAACTAACCAACCAACCAAACAACCAACCAACCACAAACTAACTAACTAACCAACCAAGTTCATCAAGAGTCTTTGTGTTCATCTTCAACGCCTCCTCTTTCATCTTACTCCAGACATGCTCAATAATGTTCATGTCTGGTGACTGGGCTGGCCAATCCTGGAGCACCTTGACCTTCTTTGCTTTCAGGAGCTTTGATGTGGAGGCTGAAGTATGAGAAGGAGCGCTATCCTGCTGGAGAATTGTCCCTCTCCTGTGGTTTGTAATGTAATGGGCAGCACAAATGTCTTGATACCTCAGGCTGTTGATGTTGATCATCCACTCTGCACATCTCTCGCACACCCCCATACTGAATGAACCCCAAACCATGATTTCTCCTTCACCAAACTTGACTGATTTCTATGTGAATCTTGGTCCATGTGGGTTCCAGTAGGTCTTCTGCAGTATGTGTGATGATTGGGATGCAGCTCAACAGATGATTCAGCAGAGAAATCCACCTTCTGACACTTTGATCGCCTAGAAGTCAAGTTATTATCTGCTGCTCTTACAACTGGGATCAACAACAAGACCTTTGTCAGGTAGTGTAAAGTAAACTACATTTTAAAATACTCATTTTTTTTTTAAATTCACTTGTTGTCTTTGCAGAAAGTGTGGTAAACTCAACGTTTGTCTTGTATTCTCCGCCCTCAGGCTGCTGAATGTTTGCTTTGTTGCTTTATCCAAACAGTATCTGCTTCACTACCTGCTTTGACTAGCGCATCGCCTGCTCATCTGTAATTCAAAAAAATAAATGAGATACTGGGTATGATGCAAAGTTTTGTAAATGATTTCTGTCACACCAGGACAAGAATACAAACTACATGTGGTCAGAGAATAAACCTCTGCATTTCCATTTGGTTTGTAAGAGTGCCATAACTAACAACTACAGCTATGTACAGTATCCCTGTCTAATATGCAGATAAGGTCTATGAAGTTTATTTCTGTGTCAGATATTTCCCAAATGATGTTGAACAGATTCAGGAAATTTCTCACAGTATTTCCTCTAATATTATTTCTTCTGGAGAAAGTCTTATTTGTTTTATTTCAGCTAGAATAAAAGCAGTTTTTTATTGTTTTAACACAATTTTAGGTCAATATTATTAGCCCCCTTCAGCAATATTAGTTTTGGATTTTCTCCAGAACAAACCACTTGCCTAATTACTCTAACTTTACCCTAATTAACCTAGTTAAGCCTTTAAATGTCACTTTAAGCTGAATACTAGTGTCTTGAAGAATATCTAGTCTAATATTATTCACTGTCATCATGACAAAGAGAAATCAGTTATTAGAAATGAGTTATTAAAACTATTATGATTAAAAATGTGCTCTCCATTAAATTAGAAATTGTGGAAAAATATACAGAAGGACGAATAAATCAGACTTCCACTGTAATTAAATTAAGCATATCTTCTGAAAACATTAGTAAAATCGGTGAACACTCATGAGCTGTGTATTTTCACCTTGTAAATGTGCATTATTTCGCTGAAGTGCATCTGATGGCGGATGTTTTTGTGATTTTAGTCAAGTTCATCTGTTTCCATTACACCGAGGTGTGACTTGAGTGTCATGGAAATGGAAATCTCTGCAGACTTGCTTTGAATGTTATTTTCAATGTAAAATATTATGTCAACAAACATATGTTGTGTATTGTGCGGGTAAATAGAAAAAAACAGATGCTTTACAAAGTGGACACAACCTCGTTTGTATCTAAAAAAAGAGCAGATCTTTTGATTATTTCTGCATATGTGTGATTATTATTCATAAAAACGTTGACATGAGGATTGAATCAATCGTTCTGCTGATATCAGGTGAGTTCAACTGTTTTTGGAGATGCTAATTATTATGTATTAAGAGTATTGACATGACGTTTGTCGTTAAATCTGCAATTTTCTGCTAAATCTGGCTATTAAATTCAGCAGAGGGCTTCCCCAGCTAACAAAAACACAAGAATGTTTTGCTAACGTTCCCATTGTTACAAAATCGTTATTTGTGAGAGAAATCTGAATGTTAAGATGTCAATTTTTTACTCTATTATATGATGAAATGTAGCATTCAATGTTACACTTAAATTAAAATCAAATTATAAAATGTCATATTCAAACATGCAAACGTTAAAATTGATTAATTAAAATGTTGCGCAGATATTAAAATTATATGATAAAATGTAACAAATAAAAAAATGTGACTCAAAACATTAAAAGATGATCATTTGTAACATTCAAAAACGTCACACAAAAATTAAAATTATAAGATGTTGCAGTCAAAAATGTCACGCAAATATTAAAATTATATGATAAAATGTAGCATTCAAAAACGTTACACAAACATTACAATGATATACAACAACATTACAACATTAAAATGATATAATTAATTGTAAGATTCAAAATTGTTTCGCAAACATTAAAATAAAATGATAAAATGTGGTATTCAAAAACGTTACGCAAACACAAATTATGTGATAAAATATAACATTAAAAAACGTTACACAAACATTAAAATGATATGATAAAATGTAACATTCAAAAACGTTACGCAAACAATAAAATATGATCAAATGTATCATTTAAAAATGTTACGCATGCAATACAATTATATGATAAATGCAACAAATAAAAAAGTGTTATGCAAACATTAAAATATAATAAAATGTTGTATTCAAAAACATTTCCCAAACATTAAAATTAAAACGTTAAAATATAACATTTAAAAACATTACTCAAAAATTAAAATATGATTAAAAAGTAACAATTAAAAATGTTACACAAACATTTAAATTATGAGATGTTACATTCAAAAACGTTATGCAAACATTAAAATGATATGATAAAATGTAACAAATAAAAATGTTACACAAACATTGAAATATGATAAATTGTAACATTCGAAAATGTTTCGCAAACGTTAAAATTATATTATGAAATGTAACAATTAAAAAACGTTTTGCAAACATTAAAATTATAAGATGTTACACTTCAAAAATGTTACGCAAACATTAAAATAATATGATAAAATGTGGTATTCAAAAATGTTATGCGAACACAAATTATGTGATAAAATATAACATTAAAAAACGTTACGCAAACATTAAAATTATATGATAAAATGTAACATTCAAAAATTCATTCATTCATTTTCTTTTCGGCTTAGTCCCTTTATTAATCTGGGGTCGCCACAGTGGAATGAACCACCAACTTATCCAGCATATGTTTTATGCAGCACATGCCCTTCCAGCTGCAACCCATCTCTGGGAAACAAACAATAAATATATAACAATAAATAAACATTCAACTAAAATGATGTGATTATTTATGTATTTTTTGACATTAAATATTTTTTCAAACTGAATAATGTGATGTGTAGCATTCAAAAAACATTACTTAAACATTAAACCTAAAGGATATTGTGATAACATAATAAAAACGTTTCATGATCGTTAAACTGAAATGATATTGTGATAACATAATAAAAACGTTCCATGATCGTTAAACTGAAATGCTTCAGAAAACAGGGTTTCCGCTGCATAAATGACATCTTTGTGCTAATGTATCAAGAACAAAATTAAAGACCAGATAATATTGCATGAATGTTAAATTAACGTTATTTAAAGAACACTTGTGAATTGTTTTGAAAGTCAGTGAATTCCAGCCTTTAGATGTGTTTGCGTTGTGTAAGATACTGTATTTTCAGCATCTGCATCTTCTCATCTTATTTGATATTGTTTGGAAATTGACTATTAATTCAATGTGTCTTCGCAGCTCTGAGTTCATGCGTGACCTGTCATCTGTTTTACTTCATCCCTATGGTCATGAACTGGACGGATGCACAGACGTACTGCAGACAGAATTACATTGATCTCGCCACTATCGGAGACCAGGCGGACCTCAGTGTCATGCTCGCATCAATACCCAGTGGATTCACCAATAATATATGGATTGGGCTCTATCGGATGGGTGCTGATGCTTCCTGGGTCTTTTCTGATCAAAATAAATGCCTGTTCACGCAGTGGATACGTGGACAACCAAACAATTCTGGAGGCAACCAGTACTGTGTCTACACGACTCCTACTGGATACTGGAATGACTGGGAGTGTCCGGATAAACTAGCATTTATCTGCTATTCTGGTGAGTGTTTAGCAGCAGGTATCATAGAGGCAGAGCTGGGTATCAATCATGCAATCCATTGATATCCAAAGTACTTGCGATTATAGTAAACTGCTTTTTAAAATACTTGTAATAATTACTTACAAAAATAAGGACTCGTAATTAGATTGAACTACTTTTAAAACACATGTAATCAAAAATTGAATACGAGTAAGCTACTTTTTAATACTTGTGATTAGAGTAAACTACTTTTAAAATTCATGCACACCCCTGTACTTGGGAGACTGTTAGGTGAACTGAATCACATAGTCGAGTCTGACCGTCTGAATGATCCACTGTGATGGGCTGGACAGCGCTAACCACACTGGGAGAGCCTGTATGAGAGGCACCATCGGAGCGACCTCTGACGTATCAGCAGTGAGGCCGCTTGCAGGGGGTGAGGGCCCCCCTCAGAAGGCAGCATGTCTTGAGGAAGGGTGGGCAAGTGAACAGAGGCATTTGCCTTGTGCAGGGGTCCCATGTCCCTGACCTGCAGCACCTGAGAATGCACACCCAGAGAAAGTGGGAACTGCTGTTTTATGGAGGATTTGGCTGTTGGGCCAGCAGAAGTATGATGTTGTCTCAGAGTATGGTTGATGGTTCATTAACTTGTCATTAGGCAAGGAATGCCAACCTCGAGGATTCCCAGCCATCTGGTGGCCCATCTCATGTATGCCTCGCTGTCCATTTACCAGACTTGGGTGGTTTCTGGCCCTCCTGTGGGAACAGAGCAGCTCCTCTAACCTCCGC
This sequence comes from Danio aesculapii, assembly GCF_903798145.1. Lineage (NCBI taxonomy): Eukaryota > Metazoa > Chordata > Actinopteri > Cypriniformes > Danionidae > Danio > Danio aesculapii. Next base: position 1,827,085 of record NC_079441.1, read on the forward strand.
GTGGCCCATCTCAGGGTTGCTTCACTGTCCATTTACCAGACTTAGGTGGTTCCTGGCCCTCCTGTGGGAACAGAGCAGCTCCTCTCACCTCCAGGTCGCCCATCTCAGGGTTGCTTCACTGTTCATTTACCAGATTTAGGTGGTTCCCGGACCTCTTGTGGGAACAGAGCAGCTCCTCTCAGCTCCGAATGGCCCATCTCATGGATGCCTTGCTGTCCGTTTACCAGACTTAGGTGGTTCCCGGCCCTCCTGTGGGAACAGAGCAGCTCCTCTCACCTCTGGGTGGCCCATGTCAGGAATGCCTTGCAATCTGTTTACCAGACCCATGTGGTTCCTGGCCCTCCTGTGGGAACAGAGCAGCTCCTCTCACCTCTGGGTGGCCCATCTCAGGGTTGCTTCACTGTCCGTTTACCAGACTTAGGTGGTTCTCAGCCCTCTTGTGGGAACTGAGCAGCTCCTCTCAGCTCCGAATGGCCCATCTCATGGATGCCTCGCTGTCCGTTTACCAGACTTAGGTGGTTCCCGGCCCTCCTGTGGGAACAGAGCAGCTCCTCTCACCTCCGGGTGGCCCATCTCAGGGATGCTTCACTGTCCGTTTACCAGACTTAGGTAGTTCTCAGCCCTCCTGTGGGAACAGAGCAGTTCCTCTCACCTCCGGGTGGCCCATCTCAGGAATGCCTTGCAATCTGTTTACCAGACCCGGGTGGTTCCTGGCCCTCCTGTGGGAACAGAGCAGCTCCTCTCACCTCCGGGTGGCCCATCTCAGGGATGCTCCGCTGTCCATTTACCAGACTTAGCAGCGCCATGGACCGGCAACTTCGACTTCCTGCAATAGGCTCAATGCAGCTTTTGTCCTGATAGAGAAGGAGTTGGGGCAGTGGTAGACGCAGCAGTGGGACATCCTCAATGAGGTGCAGTTGCTCCAGCTGCCAGCAGCTTAGCAGTCTCGGACCGATGACCTCCCTCATAGTGATGGACTGCTCTTTCACTGCCGAGAACTCCTGGTTGAAAATCCTGAAGGTGACGCCGATATGGAGGAGTCAAGAAAGCAAGCTTTGTCAACGCCCCTCAAATACAGAAGGTTTAGCCAGAGGTGGCATTCCTAGATCTGTAGCGTGGCCATCAGCTTCCCCAAGATACGTGCGGCCGGTTTGGTGGTAATCAGAACAAAGATTGTCACTACCCGGAGGTCGTGCATGTGTATATATGCTTGTGTTTGTGTTCGTGCATATGCATGTTTGTGTTTGCGAGAGTGTGCATGTGCATGTTGGCTAGCGTGTATGTGTGTGTACACATGTGCATATGTGTGTGCAGATGTCTATGTATGTATACCTGTGTGTGTTGCAGAGAAGAAGAGCCAGACAGTGAGACTGGAGATAAAATCCGCTCAGAATGTGAACGATCCGGGAGTAAATGGAGAGATTTTACTGCAGGTGAGTTGAGTTTACTGTAGACTGAACATATACTGATAACAACAATAATAATACAGTGGTTTGTGTTCATCAGCTAGAGCAGATACTGCGATCGAAGGGTCTGCCGGTGGATGCAGAGCTGTCCTGGAAAACATCCAGCGCTGGAAAGGTCTTTCAGAAGATGTGGTTTCAGAAGAGTGGGCTTTCCAACACACCCTGCCAAAGAAACGCCAACTAGTTTGAGCTTTGTTTATGCAGATGCAGTATATCAGATGTTTGTGCACTTCTGTGCTTGTATCCAGTGCAAAAATAGCATTTGCACGTTTTGTAAAATAATAAAAACCTTTTTCCATCATTTAATCAGGCTTCCCATGGGTCACTGCATTTCTGGAATATCATGGAGATTTAAAAGGATTATTCTAGACATCGTCAGGGAATTTAAAGGGCACCTATTATGCAAACTTTTATAAGGGGTTTGCAGTTGTGTGTCAGCAGTGTGTGAATATCTCCAGCCTCTAATGCTAAACATGAATTAATTGTATTTTATATAATCAGACTTGATCAAAACAGTCTGCAGAAACACTTTGATTGACATTCTCCCTTTGAGAGTGTCATCAGAGGGAGAAGTCCCGCCCACTAGTCTTCATTAGCATAAACAGCAGCACTGAGTGAAAAGCAGCCGTCTGTCCATTAGCCATTAGAGTGTTTTAGCTGCTGAAGATGATGTCAGCATAGACTAAGAGGATTATAGATGTGGAGTTTTAGATGAAGCACAAATGAACAGCGAAATGAGTCTCTAAAGACTGACGCATCATTTTTTATTTAATTTTCCATTCATTCATTTAGTTCAATGAATTCATCTTTATTTCTATATCACATGTACTACAATGTAGATCAGGGGTCACCAATCATGGTCCTGGAGGGCCGGTGTCCCTGCAGGGTGTAGCTCCAACTTGCCTAAACACACCTGCCTGGATGTTTCAAGTATCCATAGTAAGACCTTGATTAGCTTGTTCAGGTGTGTCTGATTAGAGTTGGAGCTAAAATCTGCAGGACACCGGCCCTCCAGAAATAAGTTTGGTGACCCCTGATGTAGATTGTCAAAGCAGCTTAACAAGTTTATCAAGATTAATTACTGTACCTCTTATAAAATTGTGTTATAGTTTGTTTTGTAAAGTGTAGCCTACATTAGGTGGCATAAACGGTCATTAACCAAAATGAAAATATGGCTCAATAGGTTGCAAGCTACTGTTAAGTATTTTGTTGCAACACAGGCTCAGTCTGAAAACGTAGCCCTATTTGCATTTCTGGAGTCGCGAATTATGTAGTCAGAGGTACGTATGGCTGTGTTTTGTTTTTAAAACAAATGCTACGTGGCGGTATGAAGCCGTTCTTTTTTACGCTTACCAGCTGACCACTTACCTCTATGTCGACGGCTTTCCTGCTGTTACCAGTTTGTCTAGTGGTTCGCCGTGTACATCAGCGGACTTGAGACGCAGAAAGGAGGTGATTACGATAATGGGGTTCGAGTCTGGCAAAGAATGATTCCAGAAAGCAGGTAAAACAAAAGCCAAAAAATTAAATAAGTAAATAACTGGTTGAGAATGTGGTAAAATCTGAAAACGTGGTAAAAATCAGGTGAGGACTTTTTTTTTTCGGGATTGCTTGTGAAAATAGTTGGGTTTAGGGAAGGTGGTGGGTGGGGCCATTGGTCGACAGTGGCCTCTGGTGGATTTACGTGAGAACAGCAGGCATGAATGGCACTAGCAAGAGAAATTTAAGATCTGAAAAAGCGTACACAGCGGCTTCTGGTGGATACATGTAAACAAAAACTGCAAAAAACGTAGCTCCTGGGACGTATTTGGCGATCTCCAGAAATGTATATAAAGGTACGTATCCATAATGAGCCTGGGTTGTTTTTGTCTCCACAACTGGTACTTTGCGCCATATTTTAAAATCTTAGATTGGTGTAAAAGGATCATTATTTAGATACTTCCTCATTAATGGACTGTTATGTTGCTTAGTTATCCCATCTCAATACACCATCATTTTATATTGTTTTATTAATTTCGTATTTAATTACCAATCGTAATTGCTACAATTTGTCGATTGTGTATCCATGATGCCAATCTCCCGTTCCACCACATCCCAAAGGTGCTTTATTGGATTGAGCTCTGGTGACTGTGGAGGCCATTTGAGTACAATGAACTCATTGTCATGTTCAAGAAACCAGTCTGAGATGATTGGTGCTTTATGACATGGTGCGTTATCCTGCTGGAAGTAGCCATCAGAAGATGGAGACACTGTGCTCATAAAGGGATGGACATGGTCAGAACAATACTCAGGTAGGCTGTGGCGTTGACACCATGCTCAATTGGAAAATCTCCCCGACACCATTACACCACCACCACCAGCCTGAACCGCTGATACAAGGCAGGATGGATCCATGCTTTCATGTTGTTGAGGCCAAATTCTGAGCCGAGCATCCGAATGTGTCAGCAGAAATGGAGACTCATCAGACCAGGCAACGTTTCTCCAATCTTCTATTGTCCAGTTTTGGTGAGCCTGTGTGAATTGTAGCCTCAGTTTCCTGTTCTTAGCTGACAGGAGAGGCACCCGGTGTGGTCTTCTGCTGCTGTAGCCCATCCGCCTCAAGGTTGGACATGTTGTGTGTTCAGAGATGCTCTTCTGCAGACCTCTGACCATTCTCTGTAAACCTTAGAGATGGTTGTGCGTGAAAATCCCAGTAGATCAGCAGTTTCTGAAATACTCAGACCAGCCTGTCTGGCACCAACGCCCATGCCACGTTCAAAGTCAATTAAATCACCTTTCTTCCCCATTCTGATGCTTGACCATGTCTACATGCCTAAATGCTTTGCGTTGCTTCCATGTGATTGGCTGATTAGAAATTTGCGTTAACGAGCAGTGTACCTAATAAAGTGGCCGGTTATGTGCTGTTGTTGGCATCTTCACTGCAGAATGGCTGTAATTTAGTGTTTATTTGCAAAATGGATGCATTTAACAACATTACTTCATCGGTAGAGAGAATACCTGATTTTCTCTAATTTTATAACATATAGGAGATCTTCTGCGAGTGGGAGAATGGGAGAGTGGGAGAATGAGGGATTAAACGCCTAGCCAAAAAGATTTAATAATCTATAAAGTCTGAGAAATTATACAGGAAAACCCATCTACACAGTAAACAACATCCGTTAATGAACAGTTTCCATATTTTCTGTGTTTTGGGTTTATTTGCGGTGGTGAATTGCATTATGGGATGTTGATCTCTGCTCTGTCCACTCTTAATGTTGAAAATTCAACTCTACAGTTTAACACAGTGACTTTATTGACATTTGAGTTGTTTGAAATAATATAAGAGATAATATGTAGAGAAATAAGTGTGTAAAATAACAGAAAATGTGCTGCAGATTATTACAAGCTTTCTGTAGTGTATATACAACACCAACACAGACAATACAGCACTGCAGACTAGTACACATGTGCAGAAAAGTCACTTTTCATTGTTAATATTTGATGAAGATCCCATAATGCAACTTAAAAGCAGAAATAAATGCTAAAAAACATAAAAAAGTGAATCACAAAATACAGAAACTGCTCATTTACGGATATTTGTACTGTATTCTAACATCAATAATGTTTGATCTTTGACATTCAGTAAAGGTTTATTTCACATTTTTCAGGCAAGGCTGCTGAGTGTCGTCACTCTTCTGGCTCTTCTGGAAAACATTTCCGTCTGACTGTATTTTCCAGGATAATGCTGCATCTTCTGGAAGTCTCTTCACCTCCAGTTTCTGCTTCATCTGAACAACACAAGCAGATATTCATTACTAGGTGAGTTAAACACACGGTCCATTCACTCATTATTAATCACCTTCAGCAGAATATCCATCTTCAGCACAGGATCGTTCACTCTTTGAGTTGATTTCAGCTCCAGTCTCACTGTGTTTCTCTTTTCCACTGCCAGACAAACATAAAGACGTGCTCACTGAATGTGTAGTATTGGATAGAGAGTAGTTATCAAAGATATTATATTTATGTATCAAATGATTGCGGTCCTCATGTTAAAGATGTGAATTTGATTTGTGCACTAACTGTAATTTGGGATAAATCAATAATGAATAAAGCAGCGTTTCCATCCCATGAGAAAATTCTCAGTTCCTGACAAACAGTCAGAAATATCACTGAGAGAAGTGGAGTCTGCTGCACTGTTGGGATTCTCCACTGTGGTGTTTGTTCTCCTCTAATAAATGAGCGGCGCCTCAGAAGACCAATACCAAACGCGGTGAATGCGGTGACTTTTGGAGGCATGAGACAAGAGCGCAGACTACCCTACTGAAAAAAACAGCTTAAAACCAGCCTAGGCTGGTTTTAGCTGGTCGACCAGGCTGGTTTTAGAGGGGTTTTGGCCATTTCCAGGCTGTTCAGGCTGGAAGATGACCAGCTAAAACCAGCTTGACCAGCCTAGCCAGGCTGGGAGCCCAGCCAAAACCACCTATGTCCAGCTTAAACCAGGCTGGTCAAGCTGGTTTTAGCTGGATTTAGCTGGTCATTTTCCAGTCTGACCAGCTAAGACCAGGCTGGAAATGGCTGGAAACCAGCCTGGAAATGGCCAAAACCCCTCTAAAACCAGGCTGGTCAACCAGCTAAAACCAGCTAACCAGCATAGGCTGGTTTAAGCTGTTTTTTTTTCAGCAGGGTAATGCTCAAGACAGTACTGGAGTAAATAATAATAGAATAATAATAATACTGAAGCACTGTGATGACGGACTGACGGAGGGCTGAGGCCTTTTACAATCAGCACAACAACATTTCACATCTGCAACAATGGAGAGCTGGAAACATGGAGATCTGCAGACCAACATTAATGACGCAAACACCCTCACATACACATTTATATCTGATCAGCAACTGGAAAAACTACATCACTGAAGCACTTTTTATGCACATTTTCAAAGTTTATGCACATCTTGGTGTTGCACATTATGCATTTTTATGCAATATCTCAACATGCGCTTGAACAAAAAAAACTGAACTCGTATGAATTCATACGAATTAGCCACTAAACTGACAAAACGTAAAATACTTACATTTTCTCATGAGATCAGGCTGAATTAACGTGAAACCGAGCACTAAAAACTCCTCCCTGCCTCCTCCCCCTTATAAATATAGTAAGGACTCCACTTTGGCTAAACCAAACGAAAAAGCAATGGCAAAAGCAAGAAAAGAAACTTCGCAGAATGTGAACTGGAGGTGCTCCTATCGGAGGTAGACCGGATAAAAACGGTGTTATTTGCAAGTTTGTCCTCCGGAATTAATAACAAAAGAAACTTTGTAGTGTCTATTTAGGCTAAGTGTAAATAGCACACCTCGTTGGAATGAGCTAGTTGAGTGATTCCCGCCCATCACTGTTTGATTGACAGAGATAACTAACTAAAGAGAGCATCTAACATCAGCGTGAGTGTTGTAGCTCGTAAAGCTCCTGACAACATGTTTTGACACGATCGATCATGAACCTGGTTCGAATCCAGCGTCTGATGAACTCCTTTTTTTCCCCCCACTACATATCAGATTTTGCTACTCTTCATCACGAGGAAGACAAGTAGGAATCATTAATAAGTGTGTGTATTGTGTTGAGCGCATTTGAGCGTCACATATTATTTACACATTTATTCAATGGAAATGTTTCTGATTCACGTATACAAATTCACCTTCAGATGGCGCCTTTATAGCAATACGCGTGCAGTCGATCGCTCAGATTACCTTGGAAAAACCGGAGATCACTGCAAATTGCGCTTTAATGTTTGGCTGGTCAACTGTATGCTATGGAAACCTTATATACCTGCTAGACATGCGGATGATCCCCATACAGTTGCCATTACACGGCTCAAAGATACTTTGTAGTGTGCAATATAACACAATTGCCTCTAGGAGTCGCCAATGGAAATAAAACACACACACACACAAGAATTGCACGTACGCCAGACATGAAGCTGGCATGGACCAACGCACATTCTCACGTCCATTTCATCGTTAATAAATCCAAACGTGAGAGTGAAATCTGGCATACGCAAAGTTATTGTGCGTACGCAGCGTTGATACATGAGGCCCCAGCCTGATCTCACGAGAAAACGTAAGTATTGTACGTTTTGACAGTTTAGTGGCTAATTCGTACAAATTCGTACGAGTTCAGTCGTACGAAATTGTACGATTTTAAAAAGGAGGCGTGGCACCTAACCCCACCCCTAAACCCAACCGTCATTGGCGGATGAGCAAATTGTACTAAATTGTACGAATTAGATCGTACAAATTCGTACGAATTAGCCACTAAATCAAAAAGTTACGAATTGCCGTGAGATTGTGTTGGAGGCCCCTGAGCAATATATCACTTCAAACTAATACAGATGTCAATAAAAGTCACTTTTACAAACTTTTTAACATCAAAAGCTTTTGGAGGAAAGATCACGGCTGCGTAATGCAAATCAGAAGCAGAATTAAATAGGGAAAAAACATATATACAAAATACAAAACCTGCCAATTAACTTTTTCATTTAAAATGTCATCTAAACTAAAAGAAATAAGACTTTCTGCTGAAGAAAAGATTTAGTTTTACTTTACTAACAATGCTTAAATTATGTAAAGATCTCTTTAAACATATCGCTCTTCAGCAAGGCCTGTATCCACTAAAAGCTCACCGGAGTAGCAGACAGAGGGGAATTTAATGGTACAATCCAGATCGTTCCACTGTGCGTCCAGAGACGTTGCCACACAGAACTGATGGCCGAGGTAATTATTGGGCTGTTCGTCACCCCACAGTTTGAACCTGGACGAGCTCTTATCAGACCAGATCCAGGCGGCGTTGGCTGACGTCCGATAGAGGCCGATCCACATTTCGCTCGATCCATCAAGATCTTGAGGCGCAGTGTTAATCAGCTCATTGTAATCCGGCTGGTCATCAGCGATTGCCAGATCAGTGTAGTGGCGTCTGCAGTACGTCTGAGCCTCAGGCCACGTCATGTTTTCAGAAATAAAGTAAAACAGACGAGAGTTCACACTGGAGCTCAGAGCTGTGGAGAGAGAGAGACGCATGAACTGAATACATAAACACACATGGAAAAATACTATAGTAATTTATAGTAAATCCTATATAGTGTTAAACTGTAAACATTATAGGACTCTTTAATGAATCTTGCAGCGTACTGTAATATTAACTATAGCTGATACGGATAAACTGTGAATACTGTAGGATACTTTAGTTTTTACCACAGTAAATTGTAGTATAATATATCCTATAAGTACAATCTACAGTATTGAGTCATTTGATTATATTACTATAGTTGTTGTGTTACCATAGCTAGATTCACCACAACAGATTTATTATTCGAGTCATAGCAAATATATAATTAACTGTAAATAAGTGCTACTAAAGTGGGAGGTAAATTCATTAGGGAGAAAATATGATATGCACCTGTCAAAATGATTGATGATGTATGGCCCCGCCCCTTTTAGGGTAGGACTTCTGGTTTAAGCCCTGCCCCCTTTTAATATAAACTTTATACTTCAAGTAGTTCAATTCTAATCAAATAAATTAATTCCTATGTATTTTATAATTCTGGTTATTAGATTGTACTCAGATTAATTAAAATATATCGCCGGTAATCTTAATCAAACTTTTTAAATTATAATATCTGTTATTAGAATGTAATTAAACTATTTGAATTATAATTCCTGTAAGATTAATAAAGCTAATTAAATTATATGAATCGTTGTTATATTTTAATCGTTCAATTAAAAATAATTATTAATTATTAATATAAATACAATTATTATATTTTATTATATTATATTTTTCATTCATTCATTTTCTTTTCAGCTTAGTCCCTTTATTAATCAGTGGTCACCACAGCGGAATGAACCGCCAACTTATCCAGGATATGTTTTATAGAGTGGATGCCCTTCCAGCCGCAACCCAGCACTGGGGAACATCCATACACTCCTGCATTCACACTCATACACTACGGCCAATTTAGCTAACCCAATTCCCCTATACTGCAATCTTTGGACTGTGGGGGAAACCGGAGCAGCCGGAGGAAACCCACACCAACACGGGGAGAACGTGCAAACTCCACACAGAAATGCCAACTGACCCAGCTGGGGCTCGAACCAGCGACCTTCTTACTGTGAGGTAATCATGCTAGCCACTGTGCCACCGTGACGCCTATATTGTGTTATATTATATGATGTTATTAACATTAATGAATGTTTTCCCCCCAGTATTTTTCCAATGTGTCTTTGTGTTCAACAGAGAAAAACACAAATAGGTTCGAACAAGTGTAGGATGAGGAAATGATGACAGAATTTAGACTTTTTTTTTGGTGTACTGTCTCTTTACAACTAATTTAAAACAATATGACAATCTCACACTCCAATAAAGTTGTATTAACCCAGTGTATGGTCAAATATGGACAAACCCAATCATTGGGTTAAAAAATGCCATTTAAATTTAATTTAAAAAAAGGGATTGTTATTAATACAACCAAGCAGACTTTTAGCAAGCAGACCAATCTATTCACCTATTATTATTAACATAAATAGAAAGCTGATGATTTCTGATAAGCAATGAAACTCACCTGACAGCAGCACGAAGATCTCATCCATCCTCATGACGAGATTATCAATAAAAAGCAGAGATGCTCTTATTCAGAGGTGTTTTACCATGTAAAGAGGTTTAGACGAGTCTTAATAGTGACACATCAGTGATGAAACATGTTTTACAATTAAAATAACATTCAAAGATTTCCAGCCTGGATTTCCATGCGCTTCAATCATACAATGTCTGTTCGTCCCACTATTTCTCTCTCGCAGCTAAACCAATTTAATCACAGATTTAGCCATAGGAGTTCCTTTATTTCCTGAAGAGTGTGATTTATCAGCAATAAAACCAGTTACACAATCTCAACATACACTGAAAAAAAATATTTATAGATGATTCCTTGGATTTACTCACTAACATAGCTCAATTTAATTTGTTTGTTCAAATTCAACACAAATAAATTGTTTGCAACAGTTTTGCATGCAACACTTTTTTCAGTGTACGACAGATGACGTAACCGTGTAAAACAAATGTGTTTAAAGGCACAACATGTGAGATTTTATTATTAAAATATCCACCAGAACAGTGTTATTTATATATTTCACTTGATTATGTATTTACACTATCCCAAATGCTTGGAAGAATGTTAAAATCCAGAGAAATAATACATTTTAGCTACAGATACGAAGCATGCAATGACCTCACACACTTTCGATTTCTGGTTTGACTTTCAAGAAAGCAGCAAGGCTTTAATATGTTGCGTGAGTGAAACTTTAAACAGATGTTATTGAAAGAAAGATAATTAAACAGTGTTTATAAATAGAGTTCCCCTTCAGATAGGGAACTCCAATGCCGTCTACATGACACATTGGGGGGCAATCGCTAGATGACCAATCATTCTGAAGAGTAAAGCTGCGGTCACACTTGACTTTTCCTCCCATAGACTTCCATTCATACGCACGTGAATGCGTCAGACCGGAAACGCAGGGTCATGCGTCGAGTTTCGCAGGTTGCTGCGGTGCAAAGTTCAAGCTTGGTGAACTCTGACCTGCGAAATCGCATCACTTGACTGCATGAGAGCAATCGAGGAACAAAACAGGACCCCTCTGGACTGAAATTTAAAGCATGGAGCAATCACTCGCTTTATTAATGTCTAATCATCTTGTTTAATCCCGCCCCTTTTCGCAGTGCCGCACGACAGAATTTCGCACACACAAAGCCCAGTGTGACCGCAGCTTTAGAAAGTTGACCAATAAATGTCTATAAATTGTCAGAGTGCAGCTCTTAACAGGTGCAGCTGGTTACAATCAGCTGAGTATAAAACCAGCCCCTGTTGGAGAGCAAGCCAGGCTTTCCACTTCCAAAGCCTCGCACGACTGAAGAGACAACATCTGCTGAGCTGAATCCAGAGAGATCAAGCTGCTTGTTTCCAGTATAGATGACGACACGGGCAGTGACACTCGAGCTTGGTGATTCTCCTGTCTCTGGGTGTTTTGCTGGGCACTTCTAAAAGTGCAGTACAAAAAAAGCAGATTTCCCATTGAGAGCAACACAGTCAGGCAACGTCTTTTTCAAGACGCTGTTCCAACCGTGCATTTCTGGATGCGGTGGTTCCTGTCTCCAGATGATGGACACGTGTACTGCACCACATGTCTGAGGGTCCAGCATGTGGATGCGGTGCTTGTGGACAGCTCACACTCTCACTGCGAGGTGCATGTCTGTTGCACAGCTGAAATAGCAGTACACACTTGCAAAAGCTCAAGTCACCCTGCTGTTCCACGTGAAATCGGTGAACCCTCGAACAGATCTGAGGATCACACTGGGGGATTATCCGTCACCTCCAGGCCCACGGACCCACTCATCCACAGCATGCCCTATCCAAGTTTTGAGCATTTGTGACAGTTCATTCTCCGGGATGCCTGTGCTTCCGCTCGATGATACCGGAGATCAGACCCCCATTGTGGCATCGGAGGGCAAGTTGTCATGTTCAGATGACTACTACCAGCCTCCGGGGTGCAGTGCACGGTCACGGGCCTGGAGTCAGGCACGATGGCTGTGCTTTACCGGGCTTCTTCGATAGAAGAGCTGGAGATGGTTTATTCCCCAGTCCCACCGCCGCCCCGACTAGAGCACATGTGTCAAACTCAATTCCTGGAGGGCCGCAGCTCTTGCACAGTTTATTTCCAACTCTAATTAAACACACCTGATCAAACTAATGGAGTCCTTCAAGCTTGTTTAAAACCTACAGGTAAGTATGTTGGAGTTGGGTTGGAACTAAACTGTGCAGGGCTGCGGCCCTTCAGGAACTGAGTTTGATACCCCTGGACTAGAGGGTGTGATGTGGGGGCTGATGTAAAAGGTAAATTCTCTCAGCCCGCCGTCTACTTCTTTCTGGGAGGACACAGCGAGCACATGCAGGTATGGAGGGTGTTTTTCTCTGCCCAATTCTCATAAGGTTCTGTCCTCACCTCCCTCGGTGGCGGGGCGGCCAGCGGGTGCAGATAACATGTGGGTTATCTGTTTATCTCATGACCACAGCCCACACTGCCGCAGGCCAGACCGCTTCTGCCCTGCACTACGGTTTTCAGCCACAATCGCTGGATGGGCTGGATAAGCGTGGTTCTTCCCCAGGCTTGATGCATGAGCTCTGCACGGTGGCCGACTATGCTGTCATGACCACTAAGTGAGCCGCTCGTGTCCTGGGGAGGACGATGGCCAGGAGCGCCACCCTTGGTTTACCCTGGTAGATATGTGCCATGCTGACAAAGCCCACTTTCTTGGTGCGCTCATGTCCCAGGCAGGCTGATTCAACAACTTTACCAAAGAGTCTTCTGTAGTGAAAGAACACCCGAGCATGATAGGGCAGGTTATCTTCCGGCAGGCTTAAAAGACTGCTTCTCTGCCGGGCCCATCAGTGCTAGCTGCTCCTTGCTGATCCACACTGTTCCACTGACTAGCAGCCTTGTCGTGCCCCCTGCAGGAAGTTGATGCCCCGTCTCAAGGTGCCGTTAAGTCTGGTAAATGGACCACAAATGACCCTGAGGTGGGCCGCCTGGAGAAAACGAGGACTGCTCTTTTTTTCCGGTAGAGGGCCAGGAATCCCACCTGCACATGAATTCAGTGCCAAATGCGGCCAATGGTACCCTAAAAAGAGCAGTTTCTCCTCTCTCCGGGTGTGTAAGTAAGACCTGGGAGAAAGGTGAGGGCTAATCTCTTATTTTCAACTCTTCCTCAGGATCCACCGCTTCACCGGGATGAACACTCCCATTGTGAAGATGCCCCACTGCAGGTGATTCAGCGATCGTTCCAGTGATGCCTCTCATTCACCCTCTGTCAGTCTGGTTAGCGCTGCCCAGCCCATCGTAGTGGCTCATCCAGATGGTCAGACTTGGCTATGTGATTCAATTTGCCATAAAGCCTCCTGAGTTTATGGGCATGCATTTCTTTTAGAGACTTATTTCATTCTTCCTAACCGAGAGTTGCGTGCACTCATTCTGCTCTGCTAATGAGTTGCCCATCTGGCAAACCATAGAGAATTCCTGAGATGTTCCCAACACCCAACTTGGCAGAGGAGCTGGGTGCTTGGCCCATTATGTTGATGGTATGCTCGCTCGGTCAACCTACTTGCTGGGTATCAGTGCCAGCTATGCGTAGTCCCTGTTGGTGATCCCATATGCATGACTCAGCCACGCTGAATTCCCCCTTTTCAGGAGGACCAGTGTCTTCCCTACCTGATAACCATCTCATCATATGTAGCGTTTCCCCTGGATAGGGCTATCCCATATGCTTATATTGCCACCAGGTCTCCCCATTGGATAGCAGGTGGGCTCTGCAGCATCCAACCCCTTTGGGACTGGCATTATTCCCCAACGTATTGTCGTATCTCTAAAATCCCATGTTTACAGTTAGCTAGGTGAAAGAACTCGAACGACCCCCTTAAATTTGATTAAAGAATGTCCAGATTCAGGTAAGTAAGAGCCTGGGGATGTTGGAGGGCTGCATCTTTGGTGATGATTGTGCACTAACACTTGCTTGTCAAACATTTCACCAAAGGTGTGGCAAGTCCAGCTGCTGTGGCGCTCTCCATACACTTCCCCAAAGTTTTCCCAACCTAAAAGGGAACTTCCTGGTTATAACCCTTGTTTCCTGAAGGAGGTAATGGAAACGCTGTGTCTTTCTGCCACAGTAGCCAGGTTTCTAACTAGTAGCTGAGTGTTCGGCTTCTTTAGCGTTAAAGTCTGGCTTGCTCTCCTCCAGGTGCTGGCTATATACTCAGCTGATTGTAACCAGCTACACCTGTGGAAGCTGTGCTCTGCCAATTTATAGACATTTCTTAAGCTGCGGTCACACTTGACTTTTCTTCCCATAGACTTCCATTCATACGCACGTGAATGCGTCAGACCGGAAACGCGGGGTCATGGGTCAAGTTTCGCAGGTTGCTGCGGTGCAAAGTTCAAGCTTGGTGAACTCTGAACTGCGATATCGCATCACTTGACTGAGTGAGACCAATCGAGGATCAAAACACGACCTCTCTGGACAGAAATTTAAAACATGAAGCAATCGCTCGCTTTTATAATGTCTAATCATCTTGTTTAATCCCGCCCCTTTTCGCAGCGCCGCACGACAGAATTTCGCACACACAAAGCCCAGTGTGACCGTAGCTTTAGCCCATTTTCTTACTCTTCAGAGTGATTGGTCATCTAGCAATTGCCCAATGTGTTGTTCAGGGAACATGGGTTAGTAACCAGGACGTTATAAACAGATTTGTTAAAGGTTTGTTTGCATTGAGATGGGTTGTTGGGGATTGGATGTGTGTTGGCCTGATTGGGTAATTTATATGGGCAGAGGAACATTAAGACCTGTTTAAATTGATTTAAGGCCTACAACACAATATTTCAGTGAATTTAAGACTTTATAAGGCCTACACTGCAAAAAAAGGCTTAATTACTTTTCTTTTCCTTTTCTAGAGGCAGTGGCACAGTAGGTAGTGCTGGCGACTCACAGCAAAAAGGTCGCTGGGTCAGTTGGCGTTCCTGTGTGGAGTTTGCATGTTCTCTCTGCATTCGCGTGGGTTTCCTCCGGGTGCTCCGGTTTCCCCCACAGTCCAAGTCCAAAAACATGCGGTACAGGTGAATTGGGTATGCTAAATTGGCCGTAGTGTATGAGTGTGAGTGAGTGTGTATGGATGTTTCCCAGAAATGGGTTGCAGCTGGAAGGGCATCTGCTGCATAAAACATATGCTGGATAAGTTGGTGATTCATTCCGCTGTGGTGACCCCTGATGAATAAAGGGACTAAGCCGACAAGAAAATGAATGAATGAATGAATGAATGATATCTAAAAATTCTTTTGAATTGTTTTATAGACAAGCAAAAAATATTGTATAGTTTTCAGAAATATTATGCCAAAACGAAGTGAGTTTTTCCTTTAAACAAGTAAAACAATCTGCCAGTGGGGTAAGCTAAATATTCTTGTTTTTCCTTTTGACATAAAAGTATTTAGCTTACCCCGCAGTTGATAATTTAGCTTGTTTTAAGGAAAAACTCGCTTCATTTTTGAATATTATTTCTTACAACAAGATAATATTTTAATTGTCTGAAAAATGCGTCTTGATTCAAGAATCTTTACATATTTGGACTAGAAACAAGACAAAATCCAAGAAAAGCAGTGTAAAATTTAGTCCTTGAAATTGAAGACATTTTAAGACTTTTGCGGACCCTCAGATACCCAGTATTGGGTGCATCTCAGTCAGCACCCTTGTTCACTAGTCACTGATTAGGGAATCAACCATTTTAAGTGTTCTCTCTCAATCACACCATTCTTCCAGTTTGCTGAAACTGAAAAGTCCCACAATGCACCATGAAAACCAGTGGAAATGTCCTCTATCATGGTTTGCATTATCTACGTTATCCTCTTAATGTATACATTTTGGATTTACCTGGTCACTGGATCCCGGGAATAGTTGTTGTTAGTCTGACTTTCTCTGCTTTACTAAACAAATCTATCCTAAAATCAAGGCTGATTTGCATATGTAAATGATTTGTCAAGACAGCCGTGATCTCATCCCACTGTACACTGAAAAAATTTATTCAAAGATTTACTCTTGAAGATTTGTTCTTGGATTTACTCAATTTTTTTACGTTAAGAGGTTGTAAACAATTTGTTTGGGCTGAATTTAAACAAACAAATTAAGTTGAACATTGCTCAATTTAATTTGTTCGTTTAAATTCAACACAAATAAATTGTTTACAACAGTTTTGCTTGCAACCCTTTTTTTCAGTGTAGATATGCTGCGTGTTGGTGTTGCTTTATCAAGTCAGTATCAGATAAAGGATGCTTTTGATTTTATATTACACTACACTGCAAATATGCTTTTGTTTGAGTTTTTTGTCCTGATTCTGGTGCAGATATCTACAAATGTTTAAACCAAGAAGCATTTTCTAGATAAGTAAAAATTATAGTCTCGTTTTCAGAAATAACGAGTCAAAATTAAGTGAGTTTTTCTTTAAAACAAGCTAAATAATCTGCCAATGGGAGAAGCAAAATAATCTTGTTTTCACTTAGAAAAATATGAATAGTGAAAGTCTTATTGGTTTGATTTTGGCTACCCATTTTTGGCTTTCTTTAAACCCATTTTAAGGTCAATATTATTAGCCCCCGTAAGCAATATTAGTTTTGGATTGTCTCCAGAACAAACCACTGTAATACAATGACTTGCCTAATAACCCTAACTGTAACCGTAGTGTTTTTTTTCTTTAAAGAGGCTTTCTCTGTGGTCAAGAAGACAAATTCTTACCCAGTGTGTCTTTTAAAGCTTTATTTTTTGCAAGGAAGGTCAAACAGTCATACAGTAATGCCGAGTGAGACACTGAAGGAAGAGTGTGTTCTCCTTTTATATAGTTTCTACTGCCCTCAAGGTCACCATACAAGGATTGCAGTTTCGTCCACATAAAACCTAACTAGTTAATGTGTACAGAAGGACAGAGAAAATTAACAGGTGTCAAGGTTGCCACGTATGGCCTAACTAATGTACAAAGAACAGACCTCGTAATGTGTATGAATGAATTTCCACCACAAACCTAATTAACCTAGTTAAGCCTTTAAATGTCACTTTAAGCTGTATAGAAGGGTATCATTTTTCAATGGGAACCCAAAAAGTGGTACAGTACGGTTCACTTTTTGATACCCTTGACAGAGGAAATGACCATGAAAGCATACCGAACCGTAACTTACCGTAACGTACCACTCAGTGGAAACGGGTATATTGTACATTTCAAATGACAAATCCACTAGAGGGCGCTGTCTTCATTTTAGTGAATTTGAAATATGTCTTGAAAAATATCTAGTGTAATATTATTTACTGTCATCATGGCAAAGATAAAAGAAATCATTATTAGAGTTATTAGAGATGAATTATTAAACTATTATGATTAGAAAATCTGCTCTGTCAAACAGAAATTGAGGAAAGAAATATAAAAATTGAAATCTAACAGGAGGACTAATAATTCTGACTTCAGCTGTACGTCTGCTTCACACAAAAAGCAGAATTGAGTATTAACAATTACAGCAATCGTGTGGAATTGGGTCCAATCGCACTGATAGTAATGAAGAGCGGGGGTGAAGGTGCGCGCAAACTGTGGAGCAGGTATGAATATGGTTGCGCATTGGGTTTGGTGCGCATAGGGACTGAACTAAAAAGCTGAGAGACGGGAGACTCCCGGGAAAAACGGGAGTTTTGGCAGGTGTGGTGTGGTTTATTTATAAACTAACTTTGAGAGGATCTTGTGTTTATGATCAACACGGCTGGCACCTCAGTAGATCCATATTCTGCCCTATAAGATGATTACGGAGGCATTAATAACCAGAGTTTTTCACTCCAGTTATCTTCGTCTTGAAGTTTCCCTCCCTTCCACCTCTACTTCCCACCCTTTTTTCCGATAGGGCGACACGGTGGCTCAATGGCTAGCACTGTTGCCTCACAGCAAGAACACCGCTGGTCCAACCTCCTATCGGGCTGGTTGGCGTTTCTGTGCGGAGTTTGCATGTTCTCCCCGTGTTCGCGTAGGTTTCCCACCGTCCAAAAACATCCACCATAGCCAATCGACTAAACCAAATTATCACCCAAGACAACCTTAGTTTACACTTCTCACACAGCGACAAGCAGGGGAGTTCTCGAGATCTACCTGAGCTCGAACTCCCTTCTCGCCCTTCTAACGGGAGGGAGCCCCGGGCTCTAGGATATTACAAGCTCAGGGCTCTCTCCCAGGACAGCATGCCAAATACGCTTTATTGATTATCATGTAAGTGTGAACTCTTGAAATAATCTTTTATTTAGATTGCCTCCTCTATGCGACTCAAACACTTCTTCAGTTCCTATGCATTCTAGTTGTTTCATGCCATGTCCAAAATCTATCAAACCGAAGTTATGTCTTGTCATCGTAAACTTGACTTATGTTCACTAATTCGCAACTTCAACTGATGTGAAGACTTACCTGTATATATTTTTTTGGGATGGACATTTTAACATGTAGACCATATTACAAGTACAGCAGGTAATACTTGTTTTATTTTAATATTTTTACCTGTTGCTGGATTCAAAAATTCCTTGCACTTTATCAAAGTTGTTTTGCCACAAGAAACAGGAGCCGTTTCTCAAGTAGAAGTTTCAGGTGATGGTTAGGCAGTACCGATCCACCCTATACGCACACTGCGCAAGGTAAACTACGCAGGGTCATTGTTGACCTGTGTAATATCTCAAATCATCCAGCCTAGTGATATGGAGCTGTAATACGCTCAAAACCTGTCGGAACTACTTTAGCTGTGGGTTTCTCCGAAAATAACCAAACACCTTAGAATGATCATCAGCCAATCAGATTCAAGCACTCAACAGCCCTGTGGTAGAATATAAATACAACCCCAAATCAGAAAAAGTTGAGACAGTTTGGAAAACGCAAATAAAAAAGAAGTAGTGATTGTTTAATTTACTTGTATTTTTTTTAATAAACATGTACAGTACTCCAATTTTGGTTCTTGCAACACATTTCAAAAAAGTTGTATCAGTAAAGCATTTACCACTGTGTAACGTTGCCGTTTCTTTTCATAACACTTAAAAGACGTTTAGGGACTGAAGACACGGAGTGATGAAATGTTTCAGGTGTAATTCTGTCCCACTCTTCCTGCAAACAAGTCTTAAGATGGGCAACAGTACGGGGTCTTTGTTGTCGCATTTTGCGCCACACATTCTCTATTGGAGACTGGTCAGGACTGCAGGCAGGCCAGTTAAGTACCTGTATCCTCTTCCTCCGCAGCAGGACTTTGTAATGTGTGCAGAATGTTTTTGTGTCTTATATTTGAAAGATATTCTGCATAACATACATTTTCACACCACATGAATGTGGATCATCGTAAGCCGATGTGTCTCTAGAGGCTTTAAAGAGGATTTAAAGAGAGATTTACAGATTGAGAGAGAGAAATGAGAGTTTTTGAGCACAGTCCAGTGGAATAATACAAGATAAGAGCAGATGAAGAAACTAGAAATTCACAATATAGGTTTTTTGCAGCTTACATGTATGTGGCAGAATAAAAATTGTACAATTGAAGTCAGAATTATTAGCCCTCCTGAATTATTAGCCCTCCTGTATATTTATTTCCTTCAATTTCTGTTTAACGGCGAGGCTTTTTAAACACATTTCTGATCATAATAGTTTTAATAACTCATTTCTAATAACTGATTACTTTTATCTTTGCCATGATGATGTAGCAAAGGCCAACTTGTAAAGTGCTGTGCAGGTAAATCTCTACAGGTGTCTAGAGACGGTCGGTAGAGGCCATGGTTTTTAGCCTCCTTGTTAGAGCAGCCTACTCCCATGCGGAAAGTTGCTCGGTTCGATCCCAGCTCGGAGCGGGTTGAGTAGTGTAGGACCGGTGGGGTACCAATGACAGCACATACTATTTGACTAGATATATTTAAAGATAGTATTCAGCTTAAGGTGACATTTAATAGCTTAATTAACTAGGTTAATTAGGGTAAAGTTAGAGTAATTAGGCAAGTCATTGTATAAAAGTAGTTTGTTCTTGAGACAATGCAAAACTAATATTGTTTAAGGGGGCAAATAATATTGACCTTAAAATGGCTTTAAAACAATTAAAAACTGCTTTTATTCTAGCCGAAATAAAACAAATAAGACTTTCTCCAGAAGAAAAAATATTACAGGAAACACTGTGAGAAATTCCTTGCGTGAATAATTCTGACTTCAACTGTATATTTATGTGGAGAATGGTTATTTATAGATATAATTAATCATAACAAGAAAATCTGATGGTGTCATAAGAATAGTGATTATAAACCTAAACATTATCAGTGTGTGTATCACAATCAAATACACTGTAAAAATTCACTAAACTCCTTCACATTGTCACAGCTCAAATAGATTAAGTCAAATCTTTTTACAAATGTAAGTGGACTGAACATAAAACAATTGTGGTTTTTTTCTATCTCAAATTTGTTTTGTTTTAGCTCATTTTAAATAAGTAAAAACGAGCGGCAGAAGTCATTTTTTGAGTGTATAATCAATTTAAAAAGAGTGAGGAGTTGTGAAATCACATCTGATTTATTCTAACATCAATAATGTTTGATCTTTGACATTCAGTAAAGGTTTATTTCACATTTTTCAGGCAAGGCTGCTGAGTATCATCACTCTTCCGGCTCTTCTGGAAAACATTTCCGTCTGACTGTATTTTCCAGGATAGTGTTGCATCTTCTGGAAGTCCCTTCACCTCCAGTTTCTGCTTCATCTGAACAACACAAGCAGATGATTATTACTAGGTGAGTTAAACACACGGTCCATTCACTCATTATTAATCACCTTCAGCAGAATATCCATCTTCAGCACAGGATCGTTCACTCTTTGAGTTGATTTCAGCTCCAGTCTCACTGTGTTACTCTTTTCCACTGCCAGACAAACATAAAGACGTGCTCACTGAATGTGTAGTACTGGATAGAGAGTAGTTATCAAAGATATTATATTTATGTATCAAATGATTGTGTTTCTGAGCAGCGGGTCTCATGTTTCCATACAAACAATTCCAATGAAGCGCATGCAGGAGTTTCCTCACTCAGTGTGTTTACAGCAGAGTTTATGTGCAGTTTTTATTATCAGAGTAAAAGTTTATCTCACTCCAGTTATGCACAGAAGTTTTTAATGCCCATTTCCAAAATGTGTGTGTGTGTGTGTTGTTCCATTATGCAGTTTTTATACAATATTCCAAAATGTGCATAAAAATAGGTGAATGTAAGCACAGCTAATGGTGAAAGGCACTTCTTTTGCTCCCATATTGGGAAATGAATGTGTTTAGCCCTATTGGATTATTGTAAATGATTATTTCTCAGGGGGAAGTAAGAGATTTTTCACCATTATCAGGATGTAGTAAGTGACTTTATTGCTTTCCGAATCCAGAATGTCAGTGTTGTCAGATCAGATCAGACCTCACCAGATCTTACTTTTTTTTTGTTACACACAAACTAAAAGAAATATAACAGAAATATTTTATTTGACTAATTTTACTTTGACCTAAATTACTCATATACCCACCCTGAATGATTAATAGCTCAACCTTAAATGACTGATAACCCCGCACTAAAGGACTGAGAGCTCAATCCCAAGGGACTGATGGCTCCCCTCTAAATGACTGATAGCCCTGCCCTAAATGATTGATGGCTCCGCCCTAAAGGATTGATAGCCCCGCCCTAAGGGACTGATGGCTCCCCTCTAAATGACTGATAGCCCTGCCCTAAATGATTGATGGCTCCGCCCTAAAGTACTGATAGCCCCGCCCTAAGGGACCGATG
This sequence comes from Danio aesculapii, assembly GCF_903798145.1. Lineage (NCBI taxonomy): Eukaryota > Metazoa > Chordata > Actinopteri > Cypriniformes > Danionidae > Danio > Danio aesculapii. The sequence goes on from NC_079441.1 coordinate 1,848,955, forward strand.
GCTGCTCCCTAAATGACTGAAAGCCCTGCCCTAAATGATTGATGGCTCCGCCCTAAAGGACTGATAGCCCCGCCCTAAGGGACTGATGGCTCCCCTCTAAATGACTAATAGCCCTGCCCTAAATGATTGATAGCTCCGCCCTAAAGTACTGATAGCCCTGCCCTAAGGGACTGATGGCTGCCCTCTAAATGACTGATAGCCCTGGCCTAAATGATTGATGGCTCCACCCTAAAGGACTGATAACCCCGCCCTAAGGGACCGATGGCTGACTGATAGCCCTGCCCTAAATGATTTATTGCTCTTCATTTAGAGGGAAGCTATCAGTCCCTTAGGACAGGGCTATCAGATTGCCCTGTCCTAAGGGACTGATAGCTTCCCTCTAAGGGACTGATGGCTCCCCTCTAAATGACTTATAGCCCCACCCTAAATGATTGATGGCTCCACCCTGAAGGACTGATGGCTTTGCCCTAATGAAGTATTGGCTCCTCCCTAATGGACTGAAAACTCTGCCCTAGAGGACAGAAACTCCGCCCTAAGGGACTGATGATCCATTCTAAGGGACTGATAGCCCCACCCTAAGGGACTAATAGCTCCACCCTAAAGGACTGATATCTCCGCCCTAAAAGACTGATGGCTCCACCCTAAAAGACTGATGGTTCCACCCTAGGTAAGTAATGGCTCCTCCATAAAGGACAGATAGCTCCACCGTAAGGGACTGATGGCTCCTCCCTAAAGGACTGATAGCTCGGCCGTAAGGGACTGATGGTACCACCCTAAGGCACTAATGGCTCCGCCCTAAAGCATTGATAGCTCCGCCCTAAGGGACTGTTGGATTCACTCTCTGGTCCATAGATCAATTGGTACCTGACCGCACAAGAAGGCATTAATTATTTCTGTTTATCTATTATCTGATTCTGAACAATCTTTTATGTTGAAAAACGACCGGATTCTCTCAGTTGCGTCACTTGAGCGCCCCCAAATTTAACCCACAAGCAGCAAAATGAGTAACAGACGTCTTTGGAAAGTTTCTTTGTGAAGGGGAAAAGGTTGGAATGGCTCTGCAACCCATTAGTCAACAAATCAGGTGAATCCAGCAAGTCTGTGGAAGATCAACTGTCTTTTCCGCGTACAAATTCCTTATTTCCAATGGAGGCATGCGGCTTGCACATGCTCCTGGGAGCAACGCGCTTTTGCCTTTCAGGCGCACCCAGTTGAAAATGTCACAACTTTTCAGAAAGCCGCGGGCGCACCATGAGTTATGTTTATTCAGTAAATAAAGCAATTCTCTTATATAATATAGCTACTAAAAGACAGAAAATATCACTTTCTAAAATGTATTGTAAATAAATCATATGAATATTTCCATATTAGGCAATAATATTACTGAAATGAATTTAAAAACTGAATAAATATAAATTTACACACATTTACACAAATAAATACATAGACTTAATGATGTGCTAAAAATCTGTGGAAATCTGCTGAATTCTGCGTGTGCAGATTCTGTGTGGGCCTACTGATACAACCCAGGCTCATTCTGAGAACGTAGTCCCGGGGACGTTTCTGGAGACTGCGAAATACGTAGCCGGGGGTACGTACGGCTGCATTTAATTTTTTTAAGCGAACGCTGCGGGGCGGTGTGATGCCGTTCCCTTCGGCGCTTGCCAGCCAGCCGCTCGCCTCCGTGTGGAGGGCTTTCCCGCTGCAACCAGTTTGTCCGGTTAGCTCTTCATGTACTCTGGCGGACTCGAGGCGCAGAGAGGGGCTGACCACGATGACCACGACGACCGGGTTCGAGTCCGGGGAAGAGCGATTCCAGAAATCAGGTAAGAAAACAAAAACAAAATCCAAAAAATGAAGCGAACAAGTTCGTCACAGGGTGAGAATGTGGTCAAAATCCGAAAACGTGGTAAAAATCAGACGAGGGCTTTTCTTTTTGGTTGGGTTGGGTTTAGGGACGGAGGAGGGTGGGTCAGCCGATTGGCCGGTCGCACGGTCAATCATTCTGTCATCCAGGCAGACAGGCGGAAGGTCTGGGTTTACACTAGAACGGCGCGGGAAAAAGCGCGCACAGCGGCCTCTCGCGGACTCACGAAAACAAAAACTGCAAAAATACATAATTCCCGGAAGGTACGTTCTCAGAATGAGCCTGGGTTGTACTGATACCTCTGCTCTAAATGACTGATAGTGCCTCCTTTAAGGACATATAGCCCCGCCCTAACGGCACTGCATGTGACCAGAAGTGAAGTTATTATTATAATTTTTTTTTTTACAAAATAATAAATGCACAGATACATCGTTCATAACAAGCACTACTATACACATATAAAAAGAAGAACAGAACATTTTCACTCTCATGGCGACTTTAAGGGGACTGATAATACTGACCTCAGCAGTTTCTACTTTTTCTATTATTTATAATTGTTTTTACTTCAGCCAAACTTAAAGAAATAAGACTTTCTCCAGAAGAAATACACCTAATCTTAACTCACTAACAATGCTTAAATTATGTAAGGATCTCTTTAAAAACTTGCAGTAATCTGCTACAAGGCCTGTATCCACTAAAAGCTCACCGGAGTAGCAGACAGAGGGTTTTTTAAGCGTACAATCCAGATCATTCCACTGTGCATTCAGAGACGTTCCCACACAGAACTGATGGCCGAGGTAATTATTGGGCTGTCCATTACCCCAAAGTCTGAACATGGACGAGCTCTGGTCAGACCAGATCCAGGCGGCCATGGCTGATGTCCGATAGAGGCCGATCCACATTTCGCCAATGAGATTTTGTGGTGGAGTGTTTACTAGCTCATTGTAATCCGGCTGGTCATCAGCGGTTGCCAGATCAGTGTAGTGGCGTCTGCAGTACGTCTGAGCCTCAGGCCACGTCATGTTTTCAGAAATAAAGTAAAACAGACGAGAGTTCACACTGGAGCTCAGAGCTGTGGAGAGAGAGACGTATGGACCTAATACATAAACACACATGGAAAATACTAGACTTATTTATAATAAAATACTATAGTGTTTTTGAATCGTACTATAGTGTATTATACTGTAAACATTATAGGACTCTGTGTTATTGAAGGGTTATACTGCAGTATTAACTATAGTAAAGTGATAAACCATAATAAATACTGTAGTATACTTTATTTTTAGCTACAGTAAACTGTGGTGCATTGTAATATACCCGATAGATGTAGAACAATATACCCTATATTTAAAACCTACAGTATGAAGTCATTTGTTTATATTATTATAGTTGTTGTGTTACCGTAGCAACTGTAGAATCCACCTAACAGATTAAATAATATAGCTGATGTGTAACCATAGCAACTGTAGAATCACCACAACAGATTAATTACTATAATTGTTGTGTTACCATAGCAACTGTAGAATCACCACAACAGATTATTATAGTTGTTGTGTGACCATAGCAACTGTAGAATCACCACAACAGATTAATTACTATAATTGTTGTGTTACCATAGCAACTGTAGAATCACCACAACAGATTATTATAGTTGTTGTGTTACTATAGCAACTGTACATTCACCACAACAGATGAATTACTATAGTTGTTGTGCTACCATATCAACTGTAGAATCACTACGACAGATTAATTACTATAGTTGTTGTGTTACCATAGCAACTGTATAATCACCACAACAGATTAATTACAATAGTTGATGTGTTACCATGACTACTGTAGAATCACCACAACAGATTAATTACTGTAGTTGTTGTGTTACCAAAGCAACTGTAGAATCACCACAACAGGTTAATTACTGTAGTTGTTGTGTTACCATAGCAACTGTAGAATCACCACAACAGATTAATTACTGTAGTTGTTGTGTTACCATAGCAACTGTAGAATCAACACAACAGATTAATTACTAACATTGTTGTGTTACCGTAGCAACTGTAGAATCAACACAACAGATTAATTACTATCGTTGTTGTGTTATCGTAGCAACTGTAGAATCACCACAACAGATTAATTACTGTAGTTGTTGTTTTACCATAGCAACTGTAGAATCAACACAACAGATTAATTATTATAGTTGTTGTGTTACTATAGCAACTGTACATTCACCACAACAGATGAATTACTATAGTTGTTGTGCTACCATATCAACTGTAGAATCACTACGACAGATTAATTACTATAGTTGTTGTGTTACCATAGCAACTGTATAATCACCACAACAGATTAATTACAATAGTTGATGTGTTACCATGACTACTGTAGAATCACCACAACAGATTAATTACTGTAGTTGTTGTGTTACCAAAGCAACTGTAGAATCACCACAACAGGTTAATTACTGTAGTTGTTGTGTTACCATAGCAACTGTAGAATCACCACAACAGATTAATTACTGTAGTTGTTGTGTTACCATAGCAACTGTAGAATCAACACAACAGATTAATTACTAACATTGTTGTGTTACCGTAGCAACTGTAGAATCAACACAACAGATTAATTACTATCGTTGTTGTGTTATCGTAGCAACTGTAGAATCACCACAACAGATTAATTACTGTAGTTGTTGTTTTACCATAGCAACTGTAGAATCAACACAACAGATTAATTATTATAGTTGTTGTGTTACTATAGCAACTGTACATTCACCACAACAGATGAATTACTATAGTTGTTGTGCTACCATATCAACTGTAGAATCACTACGACAGATTAATTACTATAGTTGTTGTGTTACCATAGCAACTGTATAATCACCACAACAGATTAATTACAATAGTTGATGTGTTACCATGACTACTGTAGAATCACCACAACAGATTAATTACTGTAGTTGTTGTGTTACCAAAGCAACTGTAGAATCACCACAACAGGTTAATTACTGTAGTTGTTGTGTTACCATAGCAACTGTAGAATCACCACAACAGATTAATTACTGTAGTTGTTGTGTTACCATAGCAACTGTAGAATCAACACAACAGATTAATTACTAACATTGTTGTGTTACCGTAGCAACTGTAGAATCAACACAACAGATTAATTACTATCGTTGTTGTGTTATCGTAGCAACTGTAGAATCACCACAACAGATTAATTACTGTAGTTGTTGTTTTACCATAGCAACTGTAGAATCAACACAACAGATTAATTATTATAGTTGTTGTGTTACCATATCAACTGTAGAATCACCACAACAGATTAATTATTATAGTTGTTGTGTTACCATATCAACTGTAGAATCACCACGACAGATTAATTAGTATAGTTGTTGTGTTACCATATCAACTGTAGAATCACCACAACAGATTAATTAGTATAGTTGTTGTGTTACCGTAGCAACTGTAGAATCACCACAACAGATTAATTGCAATAGTTGATGTGTTACCATGACTACTGCAGAATCACCACAACAGATTAATTACTGTAGTTGTTGTGTTACCAAAGCAACTGTAGAATCAACACAACAGATTAATTACTAACATTGTTGTGTTACCGTAGCAACTGTAGAATCACCACAACAGATTAATTACTGTAGTTGTTGTGTTACCAAAGCAACTGTAGAATCAACACAACAGATTAATTACTAACATTGTTGTGTTACCATAGCAACTGTAGAATCACCACAACAGATTAATTACTGTAGTTGTTGTGTTACCATAGCAACTGTAGAGTCAACACAACAGATCAATTACTGTAGTTGTTGTTTTACCATAGCAACTGTAGAATCACCACAACAGATCAATTACTGTAGTTGTTGTTTTACCGTAGCAACTGTAGAATCAACACAACAGAATGATTATTATAGTTGTTGTGATACCATAGCAACTGTAGAATCACCACAACAGATTAATTATTATAGTTGTTGTGTTACCATAGCAACTGTAGAGTCAACACAACAGATTAATTACTATAGTGGTTGTGTTACCATAGCAACTGTAGAATCACCAAGACAGATTAATTACTATAGTTGTTGTGTTACCATAGCAACTGTAGAATCACCAAGACAGATTAATTACTATAGTAGTTGTGTTACCATAGCAACTGTAGAATCACCAAGACAGATTAATTACTTTAGTTGTTGTGTTTCCGTAGCAACTGTACCGTAGCAACAGAATTACCTGTATGTAAGTGCTACTGAAGTGGGAAAAAAACTCATTTTGAGACTATTACTGTATAATTAATTATTCGCCCTTCTGTAAAATTGTAATTGTTTTACAGATATTTTTCAATTGCTGTTTAACATTTTTTCTTCAGCACATTTCTAATGATAATAGTTTAATAACTCATTTCTTGTAACTGATTCATTTTATCATTGCCATGATGACAGTAAATAATATTTGACTAGATATTCTTCAAGATACTAGTATTCAGCATTCAGTATTAACTATGTTAATTAGGCAAGTCACTGTATAACTGGTTTGTTCTGTAGACAATAAAAATAATAATTGTCAAGAGTACTAATAATATTGGGTGTCATTCACTAATAATCACATTTGTTTTTGTATTTATATGCATGTTTTTTTCTTCTACTTTCTTCTACTTTTTTCTTTAGGGAGTGACGTCAACTCTGACGCTTTCATTTCGGACTTCAGCAGAGTCCCAAATCTTAAAGGGCTGGTCCAGAGAGTATTTTTAAGGCTTGGTTGTGTTTATAAGATGCAAAGCAATGTGTGCTCATGCTTCACTTGTAGAAAATCAGGTTATTTTTGTCATATATCTTACTTTGATTACATACAGCTACTCTGCTAACATGAAAACCACCGTCATAGTTCCTCCAAAAGGCCCGCCTTCAAGAGGCTCTGATTGGTCAGCTAACATAATGTGCTGTGATTCGCGGATCGGCTCCAGGTCACCAGTAAAGCGTCACGCCTCCACAAGCATGCGCTTATCCAGCCTATGTTTTACACAGCGGATGCCCTTCCAGCTGCAACCCAGTACTGGGAAACACCCACACACTCATTCACTCATTCGCCAACACGGGGAGAACATGCAAACTCCACACAGAAAAACCAAATGACCAGCCGCGACTCGAACCAGCGATCAATTTACTGTGAGGCGACGGTGCTAACCACTGAGCCACCGTGTCACCCATGACACATCATATCACACTCAAAAAAAAAAAAAATGCTGGGTTCTCTTAACCCAATGTTGGGTCAAATGTGGACAAACCCAACTGCTGGGTTAAAAATATAATTTAAATTTAATTGAGAAAAAAAGCATTTGTTGTTAACCAACATTGCTTAATTTAACCAAGCATTTTCAGCAAGCAGACCAATCTATTCACCCATTATTATTATCATATGTGGGAAACTGCTGATTTCTGATAAGCAATGACACTCACCTGACAGCAGAATGAAGATCTCATCCATCCTCATGACGAGATTATCAATAAAAGCAGAGATGCTCTTATTCAGGGGTGTTTTACCATGTAAAGTGGTTTAGACGAGTCTTAATAGTGACACATCAGTGATGAAACATGTTTTACAATTAAAATAACATTCAAAGATTTCCAGCCTGGATTTCCATGCGCCCTTCAGTCACACATCTGTCTGTCTGTCCCACTATTTCACTTTCTCTTTCTCAGCTAAACCATTTTAATCACAGATTTAGCCATAGATGTTTCATTTACTGAAGAGAATCACACAATCTCCACATAACACAGATGACAAACATGTAAAACAAAGGTCTTTAAAGGCACAACACGTAAGATTTGTTCATTAAAATATAAAAGAAGCACTAGAACAGTGTTATATTTAGGTTACTTATGTACTTACATTATCCCAGATGTTTGTAAGACAGTTCAAATGCAGAGAAACTATTTTAAAGCTGCAGTAGGTGATCTGTTAGCATAATATCTTTCAAACACAGTCCCTCCCCTGCAATCCTAAGCCACGCCTCCTTCAGCTCAGTGAAGCAGGCTAGGTGGAATAGTGCTATTTACTGATGTCCTGCTGTTAAACTAAATATAAATCTACATTATGCTGTAAAAGGACTGAAAATAGTCACGTCAAGCTTTCACCGGGAGATTTCAGTGGCCGAACAGCACTTCTGTGCATATAACCCATTCACAACAACATAATCTGCATCAGCTCTGTGTGACTAATAGAGTTTTAAAACAGAACATTACCTGTGTTAGCCATGGTGTCGTCCTTCCTACAGTGTGCAAAACTAACTCTAATATTGATTCAGGAGTTTAACAAGATTTGATTCAGCATTTGTTTTTACTGCTGTCACTCTCTCTCTCTCTTGTGCATGTGAACGTGGCGCATGTGTCCGCACCAATGGTGGATCTGCGTGAAAGACTGCGCAGATGCACAAATCTACATTTGCTGACAGACAGTTTGAACTACTTAGCAGAATTATGGGAATTATCGGCCGGACAATATTTAATTGGATGAACATTTTTAGTTTTATGCCTCACCCAGAGTATAAAAGCGCACATTATTACGCACTGTCTAGGGAAGGTGCACAACATGAAAGACAAGACAACGAAAATTAAGTCAAAGATTTATTGGGGTTTGAATTGGGGAGCTGACAAGGCTAAAATAACAAACAAAAAATCCTTTATGTTGAATCTCCAGCTTACCTGATCAAAAATAAAAGAAAAGAAAGTGCAATTCACTACCCTAACTACCTAACACAAAAAACAGAGGTCAGAAAGGTTATACAAAGAAAATAGCGTCAAACTCCTTACTATCCCAACACATATACAATTTACAAACTATTTACAAACAGGCAACCATATTTAAAGGACAATCCAAAAATCAGTGTCAGCAGGCAACAAAGGTCAAACAAGCCAGTGGAACAAAGTATCATAAACAAAACAAACACTAAAAACACTCACAAGTCTCAATATTCAGACTTAACACATACAACTCTGGCCTATACCACATACACAAGTGTCAACAAACACAAAGCAAGTGACCAAAAACAAGATGGCTGCCAATGAAGTAGTGTCATGGCTTTTTAAAACACTGTAGGCCAATCAGGAACAAGCAAGCTGGAAGTGGCCAATTAGATGTGTTCTAAGCAAAACAGAAAAGACAGATGAGACAAGACAAACATAGGGTTGTAACAATATAAACACATTTAGATCATTTACTTTAATCATTGCTATTGGACTGTGAAGAGACTTTCAGCCAGAACAACAAAACATGTTGAAGACAATCACCTACTGCACGCTTAACTAGCGCGACGAAGCATGCTAATGCTAATTTTAAATGCTAAAATGCTAAAGCTAAAGTGATTTTTGCATAATAGGTCAGCTTTAAGACGTTTTAATACCATTATGAATGAAATGTCAGACGTATACAGGGCTAAATTAAAAAATCTTTTACTTGCACCATCAAAAAAGTTATTTCTTAGCCACACACGTGTAAAAAAAGAAGCAAACTCTGTATACATAACCTTTTTTTCAAACTTAACTTCTTTTAAAAAGACTGACGAGCTTTAAATAAAGGAAAATAAACTATAGTAAACTAAATGTACAACACGTGTCCTGACAAACATGCTCTATAAATACGTAACCATACAGAACTTTTAAACAAATTGTTATGATTATTAGCGATTGCAGATCGCTAACGGACTACAAATCCGCCATTATGGACTACAGATCCCGTCATGCACTACACTCACTCACACCAGTTCCTGATTCTGACTGATTGCAAACACACAGCCGGAGGATTGTCAAAGACTGATTACATGGACTTTATAAACCGCACACACACACTTCGTGGCTGAGTCTTGTTATACTGCACTGTTAACATTACGACGTGTTTCTTTTGCTTGGTCTTGCTGTGTTTGACCTTCGCTTTGTTTTATTGTTTGTTTACGTTGCCTGCTGCCTGCCTGTACTGACTATTCACCTGCTTATTGACCACATCTCTGGATTGTCCTGCGTATATCTGTTTGCCCCTGTATTGACTGTTGCTTGCCTGAGCATTTTCCGTATAATAAACCTGCATTTTGATCAATAAACAGAGTTTTGTTAAAGGTTTTATTAATGTTGGATGTGTGTTGGTCTGATTGGGTAGTTTTATATGAACATAGGAAAATTAAGACCTTTTTAAATTGATTAAAGACCTACAGCACAATATTTCAGCGAATTTACATTTACATTTAGTCATTTAGCAGACGCTTTTATCCAAAGCGACTTACAAATGAGGACAAGGAAGCAATTCACACAGACTTTATAAGCCTACACTACACACAAAATACGAATAACTTAGATTTTTTTGTCTTGTTTCTAGTCTAAATATTTAAAAACTCTTAAATCAAGAAGCATTTTCTAGACAAGCAAAAGATAAAGTCTTGTTTTAAGAAATAATTTGCCAAGATTAAGTGAGTTTTTCCTATAAACAAGCTAAATAATCATTAATTGGGTAAGCTAAATAATCCTGTTCCTCATTTTTAGCTTGTTTTAAGCAAAATCTCACTTCTTTTTCCCTCATTATTCATGAAAACAAGAAAATATTTTGTGCTTGTCTAGAAAATGCTACTTTTTTAAAGAATTTTTAGATATTTGGTGTAGGAGCCATATTTAATAGTTTATTGTTTTAGGTAATTTATATATATATATATATATATATATATATATATATATATATATATATATATATATATATATATATATATATATATATATTTGTGTGTTATACTTGCATGTTATATACTTTTATATATATATACTGTTTTTATATACTTCTTATGTTCTTGTTATTAGCATGTCATATACTTTGAGTTACTTTCTACTGCGCATGTGTAGTATGCTTCATATAGTTCCCACAGTTTGTGTGACACACGTGAGTTTTTAGTGCGATGTGCAGAAGTTGGAGAGCACAAGCTTTTGACCGTAGAAGTGAAATATTGGAGTCATTGTTCATCAGGCTGGAACAAACAAGTTGTATGTGAGTGGATTTTGACAACATTGGCACGTGTGGATATCTGATGTGAAAATAAAACGAAGATACATTGAATTAGATGGACTCTCGTGTCTTGATCGAATGTAAGAGCACTAATACACGTCAGGACTTAAGCATAATTAAGCATAATGGTCACATGTACCCTACATTTGGACTAGAAACAAGACTAAAATCTAAGTAAGAAAAGCAGTATAAACTTTTGTTCTTGAAATTGAAGTCATCTTAAGACTTTTTAAGACACTCTGTATTGAGTGCATCTCAATTTGCACCCTTGTTCACTAGTTAGTGCCCTAATTAGCTATTTTAAGTGTCTCAATTACAATATTATTCCGATACATTCATTTCTTTTTCCTTCGGCTTAGTCCCTTTGTTTATCAGGGGTCACCACCACAGCAGAATGAACCACCAACTTATCTAGCATATGTTTACCACAGCGGATGCCCTTCCAGCTGCAACCCAGTACTGGGAAACACCCATGCACACTCATTCACACACACACTTATAGAATACGGTCAATTTAGTACATAAATTCCACTAAAGTGCATGTGTTTGGGCTGTGGGGCAGAGGAAACCCACGCTTATACAGGCAGAACATGCAAACTCCCCACAGAAATTACAACTGGCCTGGCCGGGACTTGATCAAGTGACTATCTTGCTGTGAGGCCACAATGCTAACCACTGAGCCACCGTGCTGCTCTCTTCCAGTTTACTGAAACTACAAAGTCCCACAATGCACCATGAAAACGAGTGGAAATGTCCTCTTTCTTGCTTTGCATTGTCTACTTTCCTCAATGCGTACATTTTGGATTTACCTGGTCACTGGATCCCGGGAATAGTTGTTGTTAGTCTGACTTTCCAGCTCTGCTTTATTAAACAAATCTGTCCTGAAATCAAGGCTGATTTGTGTATGTAAATGATTTGTCAAGACAGCCGGGATGTCCTCATCCCACTGTAGAGGAAGGTATTCTGTGTGTTGGTGTTGCTTTATCAAGTCAGTGTTACATAAAGGATGCTTTTGTTTTTGTGTTACACATGAACACTGCAAAAATGCTGTGCTTAGAGGATTTTCTAGTCCAAATATCTACAGATGTTTAAACCAAGAAGCATTTTTAGACAAGTAAAAATGATTGTCTTGTTTTCGGATTGGTGACACGGTGGCTCAGTGGTTAGCACAGTGTCCTAACAGCATGCAATGTGACAAGATCTGCAGTGACATGCAATTTGCAGCAGACGCAACACGACAGAAACATTTAAAGGTTCAAGAAATCCTGGAGTACTTTTTTGTGAGATGTTAACCGATGTGGGTGTGTTGAGCATCAGTTGTTAGCATCGTTAGCACCTGTTAGCTTTAATTTTAAGGAAAGCTGGATAATTTGGAGCTTTTGTCAGTTAATTTCTTCTTCTGGGTTTAAAATTATTTTTGGAGCGGGATTGAAATCGGGGGCAACGCAGTGGCGCTGTAGGTAGTGCTGTCGCCTCACAGCAAGAAGGTCACTGGTTCGAGCCTCGGCGTTTTTTTTGGACTGTTTTTTTTCATATTGTGACGCAGTTGCTAGAGAAACGGAATAATACATGAGAAAACAGTGGGCGTGGCTTGTTTTTTCTACTGCAAGGTAATTGGATGCAGAAAAGTATAGGTGTTTCATTCAGAAAGATGGGGAAAGGGTTTGACGAGAGTTATTACAGCCTAACAGACTCCTCCTGCTCACCATTTGTGTTTGTTGATGTCAAAACTGACAGCTGAAGGGGTGTGGTTAAGTGTGTTAGCCCCGCCCAATACCTCAGACAGACCTAATCTGAGAATTTAACTGTAAACAAACAGGAAGTGCAATTTTCAGATTTCACTTAAAGATTACAAGAGCAAACTATTTATTTTTCTTGATGACGTGCACGGATGAATTATTCACCACAAAACTAGCAGTGCGAGCTAACAGCATCAATATTATATATAAATTTGATTTAATTTGTACTTTAAGTATTCAAGTGAGTAGATTATGTAAAGTCAATGCAAATGAGGAAAATGTCCATGTGTAAATGATGCGCAATGTGTTGAGAATGCACAATATTCACCACAATTGTGTCTTTCATATAGTTAAAGGTGCAGTGTGTAAGTTTGACACCCAGTGGTTGAATTAGGTATTGCACTCTTGGATCAAAACAAACACAAGCGCAGGTTGCCAGATTGAGGAGCGCGTGATTTAAACCGTGTTGTAAATAAAAGCATTGGCACCTGATAGAAGGAATAGTTTCATATTAAAAGGAGTTTTTATCCTAACCAACACCTCAAATTGATATACAATCTACATTGTAAAAGCGCTTTACAAATAAAGGTGAATTGAATTGAATATATTAGAAACGGCTTCAATTTCTCACAGGTGAACAACAGGATAAACTGACAGTGCTGTTTACCTCAGGTACAGCTCATGTGCTTTATTCAGTGTTAAATGCTAATAATGTGAGTCTGATGACATTTTACATCACATTTATTGCCGTACTACTGAAAGCAGCAGCAGAAAATAAAAATAAACCATCTGAAACTGAACTCTGAAATAATGCAAACCAACACATATGAGTGATTCAGCATCTACATTTAATCATGTTAAAGAGGGTTAATATGTATTCATTAGTTTATAAACCTTACCATTTCATGAGTGAGTGGATATTCTGTGCTTCTGAATGGCTGTATTTACATTTCTGTTTCGTCTGGTGAAAACAGTCAGATTGCTCATCACTGCGTATCTCATCATGAAGCGTGCTGTAAGGACACGGGGTTACAGTTAAACCTGCTTACCTAATGATTACGCTTGTAAAATGTATATTATTTGCTAATTAATAACCTCATGTGGAACTCTTAGTCTGTATCTCATTTCAGAGTCTGCTACTGTCCACCAGAGGTCGCATTTCAGTCACGGACGCATGCTTTAAGAGCCTTCCTGACTGAATAAATTAAATATTCAGTTTTCCACCATCTGGCAACCCAGCGTGCTGAAATATAATTGGCTAAACTGGCAGTGGGCGGGTTAAAGAGACCAAAACAAAGACAGCCGTTCCAGCACGTAACACACACGTTCACAGCAGAATATCTGACTTCAGCATTGTGTCTCAGATAAACAAGACTGTTCACTGAGCATGATTCTGAATATCTGAACACACATGATGGTGTTTTTATGCTGTAGAAGTGTCAAACTCTGACATACAGCACATTTAACATTTTTTATTTAATCGAGCAGAAAATTAGCATTAGGCAAAAAAAATCTAATGAATAAGCCAGAGCTTTTCTACATAAAGGCTAACTTGTTGTACAGCTTCAGTTTATTCACCTTGGCCAGTGAGGATGGCATCCCATATCCAGTCATTTTTCTGCTAATAAAACAGGACAAAGAAAAACACAATCAAATTAAGCGCTTAATCGATTCTGCTGTGATAAAAGACTATGAATGCTCATTTTATAGTCTTTAAACTCATATTGTTCTGTTGTTCGCCTCACAACACTGTTCCTTTATATTTTTTCAGCACTCAGACTGTTGACAAATGATCTCACATCTTTAGCATTTGATTGTTATATTTAATTCCACTCAAGTTTATTTGTATGGCGCTTTTCACTATAATTATTGCTTCAGAGCAGCTTTACAAAAGGTGCACATTACTGCGTTTCAATTGATACGAGTTTCTGATGTTTAAAAGGGACGCTGGAACATTTTGGTGAGACAAATGTGGTGTGTGAAAGATCAAAAAGGAGGCAGGAATCAATTCACAAGTTAAGCATTGTTTTTTACTCAATTCATTCATTTTTTTTTTCCGGCTTAGTGCCTTTATTAATCAGGGGTCGCCACAGCTGAATGAACCGCCAACTTATCAAGCATATGTTTTACGCAGCAGATGCCCTTCCAGCTGCAACCCATCGCTGGAAAACATCCATACACACTCATTCACTATGGCCAATTCAGTTCATCAGTTTCCCTATAGTACATGTGTTTGGACTGTGGGGGAAACCAGAGCACCTGGAGGAAACCCACACCAACAAGGGGAGAACATGTAAACTCCACACAGAAATGCCAACTGACCCAGCTGGGACTCGAACCAGCGATCTTCTTGCTGTGAGGTGATTGTGCTACCCGCTGCGCCACCATGACACCCCCTTTTTACTCAATGGTTTAAATAAAAGATGTAACAATAATAATGATAGAAAAAATAAATGAACATTTGCAATGTTCTTATGAAACAATGAGTGTAAGCCAAATACATTATTTTTTAGCAAAACAAAACAATCCTTGGGCCCTATCATACACTCGGCGCAATGCGGCGCAATTCGCAAGGCAAATGTTGTTTGCTAGTTTTAGCTTGATGCAAGTGTTGTTTTGACATTTTGCGCCACGCTGTTTAAATAGCAAATGCATTTGCGCTCATATGTGCGCCCATAGGCGTACTGGTCTAAAAAGGGAGGTGTGTTGAGGCGCCTTGCTGGCGGGTTTCTATTTTGAGGATCTAAAATAGACTGCACAATAGACCAGCTCAAAGTATTTGTATAATGTTATTATTATTAGCAGTATTATTTATTATATGCATATTTATATTTGTTTTAATAAAAAAATAAGCTTAGATTTGTCCACCTGTGGAGTTTTAGACCATACGGGGCACAGCATGTGTGTTTGGATATAACTACACTTCATTATTATTGTTCATTTATTCCTTTGCTGGAGATTAGAACTGAATTTAGAAATAGTTTTGACAAATCTTTGCACTAAACAAACCAAATTAATTATGTACAGGCTAATGGATATCTGTGCATACAACATGTTTCCTTATCCACGAAAGAGAGTGAAAGTGAAAGTAAACAATGAGGAGGCTCATCTCTCAGTCTCGCGCTGCAGATGCTCTGTTTAACTGTTTTCTCTCTAGTGAAGCGTTCAGTTTTTACACTTATAAAGTCGCCATGTAAATAGCAAATGCACCATGGTGCGACGCAACTGACTCTTAAAGGGAATGAGAGACGAGACTCTGATTGGTTTAATGCAGGGCATGCTGAAAACACACCCAAAACTCATTTATATATTTATTTATTTATCAGGATCCCCATTAGCCACTACCAAGGTAGTGGCTATTCTTCCTGGGGTCCATCAAACACGACACAAAATTACATTAATACATAACAACAAGATCAATAAAAACATTAAAATACAAAATTCATACACAACAACCAGATCAACGATCCACTTAATATTGTGCCATTAAATATTTCTCAAACGATTTCTTAAACCTCATTTTACTTGTCGACGAGAATAAGCTCAACCTTGTTAGACCATGCGCTGCGGCGCAAAGCGGATTTTTTCATCCTTAAAATAGCAAAAGTGGATTCTGACACGCCTTAATGTGTTTGCGCCCTGCGCTGTGGACATTGAGCTTAGATCATTAAAATAGAGCCCCTTGAGTCTAACGTCTAATCTAGGTGACAAAAATAAATAATGAAAATGAAACCCGATATTTTCAGTGTACGCGACACCTGATCTAAACTAATTAAACTACAAAACCCACAATTACACAGATGACAAAACACTCAAGCTAATCTGACAAAAACAAGCTAAACTAATACAAACCTAACAAAAATGTCATACGGCTCAATTCAGCAACCCTCAAAGCAGTTACTCAAAGCCAACGAAGTAAACTCAAATCACAACAGTAAAACTGAGATAATCAACCCAGGCTCATTCTGAAAACGTAGCCCCGAGGACGTTTCTGGAGACCGCGAAATATGTCCCAGGAGGTACGTATTTTTGCAGTTTTTGGTTTTCGCAAATCCGCGAGAGGCCGCTGTGTGCGCCTTTTTGGCTTCTCAGACGTCTCCCGCGAGTGCCATTCGCGCCAGCGCTGTTCTCGCGTGAACCCACCAGAGGCCGCTGTCGAACGAACGTCTGTCTGTCCGACTGGCTGAATGATTGACTGGGCGACCCTCACCCTCCTCCTTTCCTGAACCCAACCGATTTTACCGATCGACCCGCCCGCCCTAAACCCAACCAACGATTTACAAAAGCCGTCCAGAAAAAGAAAAGCCCTCGTCTGATTTTTTTCATTTTTTACCACGTTTTCGGATTTTACCACATTCTCACCCTGTTATGGACCTCTTCGCTTTATTTCTTGGATTCTGTTTTAGTCTTACCTGATTTCTGAAACTGCTCTTCCCCGGACTCGAACCCGGTCATCGTGGTCAGCTCCTCTCTGCGTCTCGAGTCCGCCGATGTACAGGACGAGCTAACCGGACAAACTGGTTGCGGCGGGAAAGCCCTCCACACGACGGTAAGCGGTCAGCCGGCAAGCGCTAAAAGGAACGGCGTCATACCGCCCCGCAGCGTTCGCTTAAAACGAAATGCAGCCATACGTACCTCCGGCTACATAATTTACGGTCTCCAGAAACGTCCTCGGGACTATGTTTTTAGAATGAGCCTGGGTTGGAGATAATAAATCACCAAATAAGCATGCCTCAACAAAAAAGCGCGGAGCATAAAGGTACACCGGGGCAGAGCGCACCCCACACACTGATCTGGCAGAGCTTTAAATCCTCGTGGCTCGTCCGGGGTTTGGTGGAACTAGCACTGTCATAACGATGAAGGACAGTTAACTGAACCAATAAGCAACCTAAGAGTGGCGTGAGAAGTGGAGAGAGGAGGGTGAGGAAAATAAATACACAAAAACTATCATACAACACAATCCAAATTAGAAAAGTGAAGGTTATTAGTGGATTAGTTATTAGTCGAAACTCTGGACACAGAATTCACAACCTTCGCTAAAACTGAACATTACAAAACTCTTTGCTTGGATAAATGCGTGGACACAACACACACAAGTCAAAGATATAT
>NC_079441.1:1874207-1941707 GCF_903798145.1 Danio aesculapii
AGCTCCTTCTCTGTCTGCCTGTCAGACTCTGTTGCAAACGCAGAGCGGGTGAGCTCATGGCCCCGCCCCCTTGTTACGTTGGGCGGGAAGCTGAAACTAATCTACATGTGAAGCAACACACCCCTAAATCAGCGAACTGTGGACACGCCCCCAACATGACACTTTTTAACACATTATAATAAACAATCTGAATTGTGTTTTAAACTGAACCTAAACTGGCACACTCAGAAGAACCATAATATTAATATTACATCATAAAAAAGAGGTCAACTATGTGCCCTTTAACAATGCTGTAAATTTAAATAGATTTGTTTAACATATTGTGCCATTTTGTTATCAGTGTAACATGTAATAAAATGATATTTGGCCTAAATGTATTGTGTATGTATTTCATTATACATTATATATTTTACACTTTATGAATGAGTAATTGCCATTAATAAATGTGAGTAAATGGTGATTTATTTGAATATATTATAAAAGCACATTTCACTAATAATATTAAATTCATCCTCTATCACTCAAAAAACTAGTCATTTTCACATGATTCATTCAAGTGGTTTTTGCTAAAAAAAATCAAGTTTCAAACTACTTAAATATAATATGTGCAATAGTGTTTAGTAAATAGCACATACAATTTTTTACAGTAGTTAATCAACCCATGCTAACGCAGGGAGAACAATCAAACTCCACACAGAAACCCCAACTGACCCAGCTGGGACTTGAATCAGTGACCTTATTGCTGTGAGGCCACAGTGCTAACCATTGAGCCACTGTGCTGCCCGCAATCTCATTTCCTTAGGCAGAATCAGTCCATTTAAATGATTACACTTTGTATTAGTCTTCTTCTCTCGGTTACGTTCACAGTTTGTGATGGCATACTGTCATAAAGGGAATTAATGAGCTCATATAGTGGGCAAATTCTGGAGTTTGTCAGTGTGGGGTGGGTCTTTTGAACCACATGAGCCCCCCTGGTTACAGGCCTGTATTGACTATCATTTATTACAGTACATTAATAAAATGCAGATCAACACAGCTCTGAAAGTGCATGAATGAAGCGCTTTTATCTTTGCTTTTTATTTTAGGAATGATTAATTCTGCTTTACATGTTCTGTGTGCTGCATGGCTGAATGCTGAATCTGGCTGCTTTACAAAGCAAATATGAAATCATTTGGATGCTCGTTTGCCTTTAACATGGCATTGTTTCTGATTTTAATCTGTCCTTAAATCTTGTGCACGGCTGATTTCAGTTCAGCAGCACGTTATTTATCAGTTTATTTGACGTTATTTTACATTTTAATGAAGTAAAAGGCCTAAAGGTCTCCTAAAATATTGTCGGTTTTAATGTCAGCATTAAATGTAGTCGAATCAGATTTCACAATTAAACTGATTGATATATTGTTTCTGGCATGCTGCTGTAAGAGACTTTGTGTTTCACTTCCAAATGAACTCTTTGTTTACCATGGTTTGATTTTAGATGTAGGCTACAATATAGTGTGACTGGATAAAGCAGAAGCTGGTCCCTTTATTTTATTAACTGAAAAAAATAAAAACATAATCCAGAAATCTGAAAGATGGCTTCTTGAATTGTCTTAAACCATGAATAACATTGTAGTTATTATGTTGTTTTGACACCTGAATGGACCTCTTTGCATGTGACCACCATGATGCAGTTTGTTCCTGTTTGACCATTGCCTGCATGACTCCCTTATATCCCGACTGTCACGATCACCAGCGATCATAACTCCCAGATCGCTGGATCTCACACACAAACACACATGGACTACAATTCCGCCATTAATGGACTACATATTCAGTCATGCCACACACATACTCACACCTGCTCCAAGTCTCTACTGATTACACTCGCACCACCTGAGGATCGTCAAGGACTGATTACAAACACCATTTAAGCAGCGCACACACTCATTCACATTGCAGAGTCTTGTTATCTGTATAGTGACATTTCAAAGCGTTCTCCTAGTCTTGTTCCTCTGTGTTTTGACCCTAGTCTTGTTTATTCTTATTGTCCTTGTCTGCCGCCTGCCTTCCGACCTCTCGCCTGTGTTTGACTACGATTCTGGACTGCCTTTAAAAATCATTAAAGTATTCTCCTTATTTTATATTTATTTATTTTTAGTTTATTTTCGCCTAATATAGCCCTTAATTTGGGTAAGAATAAAGTCTACAGACCATAATAGCATTGTATCGTGTAATTTTAATCGATCAAACTTTATTTTGGAGGTCATAAAATAAATATAGTAGGCTTTATTAAGAACATTTAGTTCAATCATTTCAATTATTAATTAAATTATTGGATTATTTGGTTTATAAATGTATATGTTAAACTATAAATGTATAAAGTTCATAAATTTATAAGATTTTTTGTTCAATTATTAGATTATTTAGTTTATAAATGTATTTAGTTTATAAATTTATAAGATTATTTAGTTAAATATTAGATTATTTAGTTTATAAATGTATTTAGTTTACAAATTTATAAGATTATTTAGTTAAATATTAGATTATTTAGTTTATAAATGTATTTAGTTTATAAATTTATAAGATTATTTAGTTAAATATTAGATTATTTAGTTTATAAATGTATTTAGTTTATAAATTTATAAGATTATTTAGTTAAATATTAGATTATTTAGTTTATAAATGTATTTAGTTTACAAATTTATAAGATTATTTAGTTAAATATTAGATTATTTAGTTTATAAATGTATTTAGTTTATAAATTTATAAGATTATTTAGTTAAATATTAGATTATTTAGTTTATAAATGTATTTAGTTTACAAATTTATAAGATTATTTAGTTAAATATTAGATTATTTAGTTTATAAATGTATTTAGTTTATAAATTTATAAGATTATTTAGTTAAATATTAGATTATTTAGTTTATAAATGTATTTAGTTTATAAATTTATAAGATTATTTAGTTAAATATTAGATTATTTAGTTTATAAATGTATTTAGTTTATAAATTTATAAGATTATTTAGTTAAATATTAGATTATTTAGTTTATAAATGTATTTAGTTTACAAATTTATAAGATTATTTAGTTAAATATTAGATTATTTAGTTTATAAATGTATTTAGTTTATAAATTTATAAGATTATTTAGTTAATTATTAGATTATTTAGTTTATAAATGTATTTAGTTTATAAATTTATAAGATTATTTAGTTAAATATTAGATTATTTAGTTTATAAATGTATTTAGTTTATAAATTTATAAGATTATTTAGTTAAATATTAGATTATTTAGTTTATAAATGTATTTAGTTTATAAATTTATAAGATTATTTAGTTAAATATTAGATTATTTAGTTTATAAATGTATTTAGTTTATAAATTTATAAGATTATTTAGTTAAATATTAGATTATTTAGTTTATAAATGTATTTAGTTTACAAATTTATAAGATTATTTAGTTAAATATTAGATTATTTAGTTTATAAATGCATTTAGTTTACAAATTTTTAAGATTATTTAGTTAAATATTAGATTATTTAGTTTATAAATGTATTTAGTTTACAAATTTATAAGATTATTTAGTTAAATATTAGATTATTTAGTTTATAAATGTATTTAGTTTACAAATTTATAAGATTATTTAGTTAAATATTAGATTATTTAGTTTATAAATGTATAAAGTTCAGAAATTTATAAGATTATTTAGTTAAATATTAGATTATTTAGTTTATAAATGTATTTAGTTCAGAAATTTATAAGATTATTTAGTTAAATATTAGATTATTTAGTTTATAAATGTATTTAGTTTATAAATTTATAAGATTATTTAGTTAAATATTAGATTATTTAGTTTATAAATGTATTTAGTTTATAAATTTATAAGATTATTTAGTTAAATATTAGATTATTTAGTTTATAAATGTATTTAGTTTACAAATTTATAAGATTATTTAGTTAAATCATTAGATTTAGTTTAGATTATTTAGTTTATAAATGTTTTTTTGTTTATAAATGTATAAGATTATTTAGTTTGTAAATGTTGCATGTTCTCTCCGTGTTGGTGTGGGTTTCCTCCGGGTGCTCCGGTTTCCCCCACAGTCCAAACACATGCGCTATATTGATCAACTAAATTGGCCGTAGTGTATGAGTGTGAATGCAAGAGTGTATGGGTGTTTTCCGGTGTTGGGTTGCAGCTGGAAGGGCATCCGCTGCATAAATTGGTGGTTCATTCTGCTGTGGCGTCCCCAGATTAATAAATGCACTTAGCTGAAAAGAAAATGAGTTTATAAATATATAAAGTTAATAAATTTAAAAGATTATTTAGTTAAATTATTAGATTATTTAGTTTATAAATCTACATGTTTATACATTTATTTAGTTTATAAATTTGTAAGATTTATTAATTAAATTATTAGATTAGTATTTTAATTATTCGATTATTTAGTTTATACATTTAAAAGTTAATTTATAAATGAATCTGGTTTATAAATTTATATGATTATTTATATAAACAATTAAGTTTTTCTTATTAAATTATTTATCAAGATTATATTATTACCCAACAATTTGTTTTTAGCCTAGGCATTTTTGTATTGAGCTGCATTATTTGCTTTGCTTAAAAATAGTTTTTATTTATTTATTTATTTATTTATTTATTTATTTATTTATTTATTTATTTATTTATTTATTTATTTATTTATTTATTTATTTATTTATTTGTTTATTTGTTTATTTGTTTATTTATTTCTGTATTTAATTTGTTACATGTTCGAAATAAAGTCTAAGGTCTATATTATTTCTACCAGTGTACAGTGTGGATCTGAAATGAACAAAATAAATAGTAATAATAAAGTACAGATCATAATAGCGAGTCATTTTATCATGCTTTCTGTTAAGATTTACTTTATTAGCCTTCTGTTTATATTTTTTAATCAGGCTACAATATTCTTTTAGCCTAAAAATTGTTTTCTATTTAGCTGTATTATATGCTTTACTTAAAAAAACAGTATTATGTTTATTTTATTTGATTGTTTACATGTTTCAAATAAAGTCTAAAGTCTGTATTATTTCTACCAATGTAAAAATAAAGTCTACAAATCATAATAGCAAGCGATTTTTATTATTCTGCTGTTGTATTTCTAGCAGTGTTCTGTGTGTGTGTGGATCTGAAATGAAACGCTCAGTTTGACTCCCAATTCAAATCTTCCTGTCGCATGACGTCACCGAGGAAAATACCCGTCATCTTCAGGAATAATGGTCAGATTTCACACTGATTTCACTTCATCATCCTGCCGACAGAAGCAGGTCGTGTAAAACAGGTCAGTTCAGCTATTTATTGGTTATAAAATAATGTCTGCATATTTAACTAATGACGAGTTTATAACATAAATATACCAATAATCATGTAAATATTAGCTAATACACTGTAAATAATGCTGGCTTCCACACTGACGATTTGTGTCATGAAGGAAATAAATTAACTTAATAGTTTTTGCAGATTTAAGTAGATTGAACATAAAACTATTAAGTTGTTACAGAAACACTGAGGAATTGTGTTAAATAAGTAGCTTGAACAAACAGTAAACGTCTTTTTCTGAGTGTAGGCCTAATTAATAATCATTAATTATGATGTAAAATGTTTTTGAGAAGACCTTTTTAAGCCAATATAAAATCTGAAATTAAACTTTAATTTAAAAAGCAGGAAATATATGAAGTAGAAGAACGTTTGAATGTCAAAAAACAAATATGATTGGGTCATTTGTTCTGTTTTTGAACCGTTAAAGGTTTTGCATGTCTTTAATGCGTTTAACATGAAAATATATGATAGTTAAAATAACTGTTATGTAAAATACTGAACGCTGAAACTGTCCCACGAGGATCTGAGAGGATGTAAAAAAAATGGGTATTTCAGTTTATCCTATTGGATCATTATGAATTCTTAAAGTT
Organism: Danio aesculapii; assembly: GCF_903798145.1. Lineage (NCBI taxonomy): Eukaryota > Metazoa > Chordata > Actinopteri > Cypriniformes > Danionidae > Danio > Danio aesculapii. The sequence continues at coordinate 1,880,139 of NC_079441.1, forward strand.
TAGTTTTACAGTAGATCTGGAAATATTCGCATAGAGGACAAAGTGAGATTTTATTCGTAACATGGAAGAGCATAAGTAATAATATTAATAAATAATAAAAAAAAAAAAATAAATAATGAAATAAAAAATGAGTTAAAGCCAAAATAAAACCATCTCGAGACTAAAATGAGGTTATAATGCGAGATTAAACTCGTTTGATTTCGAGAAAAGTCTAGATAAAAGTGTCGTGAATAAACTAGCTATTAAATTCTGAGAAGAAAATAATGAATTAACGTGAAAAACTTGTTGAATTTCGAGGAAAAGAGTCTAAATTTAACGTTGCAGCCTGATCTCACGAGGAAACGGGAGTATTTTACGTTTTGTCAGTTTAGTGGCTAATTCGTACGAGTTCAGTCGTACAAAATTGTACGGTTTTAAAAAGGAGGTGTGGCACTTAACCCCACCCCTAACCCCAACCGTCATTGGGGGATGAGCAAATCGTACTAAATTGTACAAATTAGATCGTACGAATTCATCCGAATTAGCCACTAAATCAAAAAGTTACGAATTGCCGTGAGATTGTGTTGAACGTTGAGAATAAACAACATTGGAGTTTAAAACATTTTATCTGGACTTTTTTTCTTGAAATTTAATGAGTTTAGCATTGAATTAGTATGAATTTAATCTCGAGATGGTTTTATTTTTTTATTGTTTGGCCCTAAATATTTTTTATTATTATTACTTGGACCTAATCCTCCTCCATATTACGTCCTTTTTAATTTTTGGGGAATTTCATTTAATACTCGAAACATTTTTTGGACTTTGTCAATTAATTCATTATTTTTTCACAAAATTATAAAAAAATGATAAAAATACTTTTTATAACTAACAATGTGTGTGTGCGCGTGTGCGTGTGCGCGTGTGCGCGTGCGCGTGCGTGCGTGCGTGTTTGTGCGTGTGTGTGTGTGTTCAGGCTGTTTAATGTAATCCACTTTATATGTTATAATCTTTGTTTTATTTCATATCTTTCTCCTCAATATTATACAGGCGACATTTCATAGCGGTTTGTCTGTGGGATGATGGAGATCATCGAGTGCTGCCTGCTTTTCTTAGGTAAACAAAGCCTTTCATTCATGAGAGAGTTAAAGCAATGCAACAGAAAATGAAATCATTTGGGTCACACTTTATAATAAGGTTTTGTTAATGTTTTTACTATGAATCGATAATTAATAATACACTTGCAAAGCATTTATTTATCATATTTCAAAATTGACTAAGGGATTATTAAAATACTAATGTATGCTTCTTAACGTTAGTTAATGCCATGTGAGTTAACCAGAACGAACAGCGAACATCTTTATATCCATTTGCTAACATTAACAAACATGAATAAATACTGTACAAATGTGCTGCTCACTTAGTAAATTCATTAAATAAGAATACAACCGTGTTGTAAAACGTGACCATGGTTTGATTGTCTGTTGAAGAAATTAAATATCTAATATTATTTATTAATGGTTTATATAAGATTGTGAAGTTACTTTAAGTCATACATATATCTTCAGGTATTTTTGCCTTTAGATTATAGGGTGTCATTTGCATTTGTACTTTGCATGTTGACTTTTGTACATCCCTAAATGATTTGTCAACATAAATCGGACTCTGACTGCTTTAAAAAACAAATCTAAGATCATTTGTATGCTTGTTTGCCTGCGCATGTTTATTTTTTGTCCCTTTATTGATTTGTCTATTATTCTGTGCAGGGTTGTTTTGTGGTCGAGCACAAGGAGATGGAAATCCAGGTCCAGACACTTTCTGATCTTTTTAAATTTGCAAACATACACATGTGCAACAGTATCGAAACATGCATTTTTGCATTCAAAATCAGTTATAAACAATTATATGACTAACTTAAGTACAAACCCAAATTATAGATGGGGCGGTTCTAGGATTTCATTCACTTCACCCTGCATTAATTTAACCTGTATGAATATTATACTCTTGTAAATAAAAACAACTACAAGTCATTGTTTATATTTTTTAAAATCTAACTTTCAATCAATGACTCAATAACTCACTCAAAAAACATCATGCTTCATTATAGATGACTTGAAGAATTATTCAGTGACGCAGTTTGATGGTTGTTTGTTGCCATCTACTGGCTTTATTTTGTAACTGCTACAAACTTCATTTCCAATTGGAGCATTACATTGCTTTTAAACTGGATTTTTAATCTTTGCCATAATTGTGTTTATATCTGATCTATAATCTGTTCTCCCAGTACTTCACATCAGGACTGACTGTATTCAAGTGTGCATGAATTAAACAAATACATATAAATTATTACAAAATATTATATATATATATATATAATATATATAATTAGTAACTAATTTCTAATAAGTGACTTCTTTTTATAAATTAGATTAGATTTTCATCATCTTTGACATGATGACAGCACATAATATTAGACTAGATATTCTTCAAGATACTAGTGTTCAGCTTAAAGTGACATTTAAAGGCTTAACTAGGGTAATTAGGGTAAAGTTAGGGTAATTAGGCAAGTCATTGTATAACAGTGGTTTGTTCTGGAGACAATCCAAAACTAATATTGCTGAAGGGGCTAATAATATTGACCTTAAAATGGCCTTAAAACGGTTGCACCAAATAATTAAAACAATTAAAAACGGCTTTTATTCTAGCGAAATAAAAGAGGCGAGACTGTGGTTAGCACAGTGGGAAATCACTGGAGCACCGGTTTGACACATAAATCTTCAATCAACAATAATTCCTTACACACTCTAAAAAACGTTGAGTTATTTATTTAACCCAATGGTTGAGTTAAAAATATTTGGTGCTTTGTTGGGTTATTTTAACATTTATTTGTTTATTTATATAATAACTCATCCAGTTGGGTTAAAATTTAGAATTTTAACAGTCAACTGATTTAACTGCGACAGAACAGCTGTATTAATATGTGCACGTAATGTTGTTTTTGCGTTATAAAGTTTATTTAGCTCTAACGCACTAATATTGTTGTTATTTTTTATCAAATATCCTCTCCGTGTCGTGTTTTTTATATCTGTTTCACCAGCACTCTTAATTATTGATGATACAAATGCACGCTTCATCTATATTAAATGGATAAAATGCCTTCTCTAGTTCCCATGTTCATCTCTACAGTTTTTTATTGGAGGAAATGATCCACATATTTGGGATATCCGGCCGTCATTCTAACCTTTAGAACCCAGCAGAGACATTTATTTATTTACACAGCCATAATTATAAAATTAATAGTAGTACTAGTGATAGTAATACCAGAATGGAAAAAATAACATTTAATCAAAATAACCCAATGCATTGGGATAAATTATATAACCCAATGCATTGGGTTAAAATAAGCTAAAGTTGGGAAGGTGCTATAATAACCTATAGTTGGGTTATACGTTGGGGTATTTTTAACCCAACTATTTTAACAGAGCATTTATATAGCACTTTTCTGGACTCTCAAAGCACTTTACACATTGGGTTGAATCATCCACCACCAGTGTGCAGCATCCACCTGGATGACGTGACGGCAGCCAAATTGCACCAGACTGCACACCACACACCAGCTGATTGGTGGAAAGGAGACAGTGATGAAGCCAATTATCATATAGGGAGGGTTAGGAGGCCATGATGGACAGAGGTCAGTGGGCAAATTAGGCCAGGATGCCGGGGTTAAACAAAGGACAGCCTTGGATTTTTAACAGTCGTAAAGAGTTAGGACCTCGGTTTAACATCTCATCCGAAAGACGGTGCTTGCTGACAGTATAGTGTCCCCTTCACTATACTGAGGCATTAGGACCCACACAGACTGCAGGTTTAGCGCCTCCTGCTGGCCTCACTAACACCACTTCCAACAGCAACCTAGCTTTCCCATGCAGTGTTTCCCCTACCATTATATTAGGGGGGCACCCCGCCCTCCAAACAGCTTTCCTCGCCCCCCTTGAAGTCAAGTTAATTGTATTTTCTATATAGTGCCAGATCACAACTTCTTGTAATAAAGTATTTAAATAATCTAAATAGCCATATGTGATATCTTATTTACACAACAGCATGTCATTTCTGTCTCACTGAGCAGTATAGAGTGCCCATCATTATACTTAAGACTAGGGATGCACCGATACCATTTTTTTGGAACCGATTCGATCTCGATACCAAAAATTCTGAGTATCGACCGATACAGATCCGATCCCGATACTTTGCTGTTTTTTATTTAATTTATTTTTAATTTAATTAATTTATTTTTTATTAACATAATACAGTTTCTATAGTTGTGGTGATAAACTCGAATAATATAGCTTCTTTAGTAAAAATAACAGACCTATAGGCCTACTGTATATGGCATATATGTATATTACACGTTTGGCACAATCTAACTAAACATGATGCTTGCTATAAACTATGGGATACATTATTTGAGCATTCATATGCCATTGATATGATCTGTTGTGGTCCAGCTTATGTTTCCTTTTTAATATTAGGGTATTTCTTTGAAATCTGTATACCCCAATCATTGGTAAAATAACCAGCCTTTTAGCAAAGCCTGATATTTTCCTGCAGGTTTGACGCAGACTAAACCAAACCGTCTGAAGTTAGTTTTACTTAATACACAATACCTCGCATAAACTCGCTGCAAGAGAGACGGAGAAACTGAAAGCATGTCTGAAAAATTATTATTTTTTGACTGAAAATTACCTTTTTGAAACGAATTTGGTTTGGTATAATTTGTTTGTTATTTTAATGTATTTCAATGGTCAGTTATCTACAAGAAGATTTGAGGTCAACTTCAAAACAAGGTCCGCCTATGCTTCAGTGCACAAACAGACAAACAGGTCTGTTAAATAAAATATTAATATATATAAATTGACAGTGAAATATTCAGTTTCAGAGACGCCTATATTAGGTTAAACAATTTTCTATTAATGACAATCCATATTGCGCAGTCAGTTTCACTTTTATTAATTTAATCAACTGCTCTGACCACAATGAGCCAGGGTTACAAACAATTCGCACCACTTAAAGTATTGCCCTCGGAAGAATAGCCTAAACTCAGTCAGAAGGATGAGAGAACAGAAACTTATTGTGGGAATAATCTTACGGAGCGGCGCATGTCGCGTCTGCACACCTGGTGCCTGACTGAAGCGATTGACACACACTGCGCAGCTCTTCCAAAACAGCAGCACAAAGGGGAGAAATCAGTGCGTTGAGGATCTGTCCAATGTTTTATTGAGCCTTTTCTGATTTAATGTTTCAGGTAGGCCTACTTTGTGTGTGAAGAGAAGGTAATAACCCTTTCTACTCAAGTGTTGCGAACGCGATCATACTCTAACAGACACAGCGCAACAGAAACAGCAATGAACTCCTTGTTTCAGGTCAAAATGAACCCATTTAATGCAAAACCAAATGCATTTCTCTACCGATTACTTATATTAACAGGAACAATTAGTCTTGGAGTGAGTATTTCGTGTTGTCATGAACGCAATACGCAGTTTGAATTGTGAATGAATGGAGAATGATTGACACTGAACTGAACATGAATTTAACCATGTGAATATTCATCTGTGCATCACATTAAACTATAAAATGGCTTTAAAACATTTAGGATATAGTATGTCTACATGATGACTTTCTAGTGCCTTTTAATAGGCTATCTTCGTGGCTTTTGTTGGCTTATAAATTACACAGAATATAGTGCAAGATCGGATTTGAATCTGTACCAGCTGGCCGATACCCGATCCAGTGAAAACAGGCAGTATCGAATTAATATCCGATTGTATTGGTATCGGCACATCCCAACTCAGGACCCGCACAAACCTCAGGTTGAGCGCCCCCTGCTGCTCTCACTAACACCACTTCCAATAGCAACCTAGCTTTCCCATGTGGTCTCCCATTCAAGTGCTGACCAGGCACAGCCCTGCTTAGCTTCAGCGAGCGACCATGTGAGAGTTGCAGAGAGTTAGCTGCCGGCAATCTGCGAACCTTATTAAAAAAAAGGTGCAGGTCTGTTTACAGCTTTCTAGTGTCATTATTTAATCAAAAATCTTTATAATCATAACTTTATTCGTTCATTCATTTTCCTGCAGTTTAGTTGCCACAGCGGACTGAACTGTCAAGCATATATTTTACTCAGCAGATGCCCTTCCAGCCGCAACCCAGTACTGGAAAACACAGCCAATTTAGTTGATCAATTCCCCTATAGCGCATGTGTTTGGACCGCAGGGGGCGACCCAGAGCACCCAGAGGAAACCCACGCCAACACGGGGAGAACATGCAAACTCCACACAGAAAAACCAACTGACCCAGCCGTGACTCGAACCAGCTACCTTCTTGCTGTGAGGCGACAGTGCTAACCACTAAGCCACTGTGCCACCTAAAATCATACGTTTTAAAATACATTTTGTCAGGTTAATAGTTGATGGCATCACCAGGCTGAAATGACAGACAGGCCCAGAACTGCCCCTCAACTACACTTGTTTGGTCACACTTTACAATAAGCTTGTATTAGTTAATGAACCTCTTTTTTTCATTTTTTTTAAACTGCAGTTTTTAGCTTTTACAAATGAGCGTGTTTCTTTTTTCTTCAGTGAATTTGGCACAGAAAGCCAAAGCCTCTCAGGTCAGCACAGTCAGCTCTCTGTGGGTCGCGAACAATGCCATCGACGGAGGCAAGAATTTCTCCACATTATCAACTACATGCGCTGCTACTACCTGGGAGTATTTACCCTGGCTTAAGGTGGATCTGCAGGCTGTCTATCAAGTGAGCACTGCCACGGTCACTTACAGAGAAGACAGCTTTCCAGACAAGATAAAATCAGTCACGGTGAACTTCGGAAGCTCTCTAGACTTCGATGGCTACAGCAATCCCAAGTAAGAGCTTCAGATGTGTGCACTGTAAAAATCCCACGATTTTCCAGCCTGATCTCACGAGAAAACTTAAGTATTTTACGTTTTGACAGTTTAGTGGCTAATTCGTATGAATTCGTACGAGTTCAGTCGTACGAAATTGTACGATTTGAAAAAGGAGGCGTGGCACCTAACCCCACCCCTAAACCCAACCGTCATTGGCGGATGAGCAAATCGTACTAAATTGTACGAATTAGATCGTACGAATTAGCCACTAAATCAAAAAGTTACGAATTGCCGTGAGATTGTGTTGGATTTTCATGATCAAAAACTGTAAATATTCTACAGCAGAGATGGGGGACTCGAGTCACATGACATGACTCGAATCAGACTTAAGCTGCGGTGACACTTGAGTTTGAGCCTGCGAAATTCTGTCGTACGGCGCTGTGAAAAGGGGCGGGATTAAACAAGATGATTAGACATTAAAAAAGCGAGCGATTGCTCCATGTTTTAAATTTCTGTCCAGAGAGAGAGAGGGGGGGGGGGGGGGTTGTTGTTCTTTTGTTTTATTTTAATTAGAAATAAATTCTACTTTACCCTGCACTTGGGTCCTCGCCCCTTTTTCCCCTCACCGACCGTGACACTTCGGTGCTATGTGTCGACGCATTAACCACTAGGCTATTGGCACCTACAAAATTAGGTAACTTTAAGTAATTTGTAGATTAGTGTTTATTGGAAATGCAACCCATACTGAACTGGATCAATTCATCAGAACGATTCATTTGGTCTTTACCTGTGCGAGCCACCCGGTATATTAACGGCCATCCAAGTATATTTAGTGACACGTTTTTTTTATTACTATTATTATCATTCTTCTACACTATTTTATTTCCGCCTACTTTAATCAAATATCCATGATTGATGTAGTGGAAAATCCTCTCTCGTTTAGTTCTGTGCACGCGTGAACTGACCGGTCTGCACCCCCGCACAGCAGACCCACAGAGACGTGCCTTTTTGGCTCTTAAAAAAAATGAGGTTTTTGCTTTCTAAAGCTGTTGTTCATTTATTGTATGCATTTTAGCATTATTAAGCCTACTTTCGCTTGGCTTTGCAGCTGACTGCGCGCATAGTAGCGAGAGAAACATTCAATAATTCATTCTTGAATCTAAACGACTCAGAAAACCTTTACTCTATAGTCGGAGAGGAGGAAATGACTGGTCTAAACTGGCTGCAAAATATACCTACACCATTAGTAATGGTTAATCAACACATTTGCCTTATTTAAATAATCTATGATCATTTTTAGAGATATTCTGTTTTTATTCCTTTTTCTGTCATTTATCTCTCATTTGCTGTATATTTTATTAATTTGATGATGTCATTAGGCTATAATATATAGGCTATTTCATATACTTATCTAAAACGCTTTGGCATTCAAGTTTGCTGTGAACTTAAAAGAAAGAGAAGCAGATTTGACCTGTCAGCGGTGCACATGGCTCCTGAATAGCATAAAGGTAAGAGAAAGCGGATGTCTTTTATAACAGTTTTTTTACTTTAACCCATTGAAAATAAACAGTGTATTACAGTGTCATAATAAATTAAATTATTGTTAAAAATGTAATTATGTTTTGTTTGTTGCATATAGTTAACTACGTAATGGTGCGTTAATGGTGTGTTTCAATCCGGCTACCACCACAAGTATACCACAAGTATATTACAAACCTGTGGGAAGCACTGATAGTCTTGTATTCATATGCTAATGTTTAACGTTTGACATGTTAGGGGTTAAGTTTAATTGTTTTGTGAGTAAGGGTCTCATTTAATTAATAGTATGATAATTGCAGGGCTTTGAAATAAGCACACACATTCCCCTAAGCAGAAAGCCATCTGCTTCACTAGTGATGAACGTGTCATTTCAAATCACAGTTTATGTATATATATATATATGTATATGTGTATATATATATATGTATGTGTATATATATATATGTATATATATATATATATCTATATATATATATGTATGTGTATATATATGTATGTGTATATATATGTATATGTATAAAATTTTATAACTTGATTGACTTGACTTGACTTGACTTTACGTGACTTGAAATAAGCAGTGACTTGACTTGACTCGAGTCTGACAAAAATTGACTTGACTTGCTTGAGACTTGAAGGTTATGACTTGAGACTTGCTTGTGACTTGCTCATCTGTGACTTACTCCCACCTCTGTTCTACAGTATAAACCTGTAACCTGGTTTACAGTATGTTAAGAATAACCATATATACAGACTTTCCCCGATTTCCCTGCATTATTTTTGTTGACATTACTGTTTCTTTTTAGTATTTTTTAATATTTCTAATGTTGATAAATAATGTTTATTGGATTATTTTAATTTTAGGTGCGTTGCCATGATGGTGTTTAGTAGTTGTGTGGATTAAAATGACATTAATACGTTTCTCTGCTTGTGAAGTTTGTTTATAAACTAATTTCGAGAGGATCACGTGCTTATGATTGATCACGGCTGATCCCGTATTAGCAAAATTATGATTCATCAAGTCATCTTCGTTTTAAAGAATCCCCCTTTCCTCCCCTACTCCTCCGTTCCTAGATGGGTGGCACAGTGGTGGTTAGCACTGTTGCCCCACAGCAAGAACGTCACTGGTTCTACTCCTTACCAAGCCAGCCTACATTTCTGTGTGGAATTTACACATTCTCCCTGTGGACACGTGGTTTCCCCCGGTTTTCTCCCACCGTCCAAAAATACGCAACTTAAATTAATTGACTAATCCAAATCAGCACTATATACAAGCTCCTATAGGTAGTTATATCGTCATAACAATCCCTATGCTCACTAGCTTCAGTGACAGCAGAGTAGTTCTCGAGATTGACCTAAGCTCAAATTCCCCTTTCACCCTGCAAACGGGAGGGAGCCCCATGCTCGAAGATCTTATGAGCTCAGGGCTCTCTCCCGGGACAGCATGCCAAACAAGATTTATAATCAATCATTAGCTAAGTGTGAACTGTTGAAGTGGAAAAGATGTTTGTGATGAGCTTTATATTCGCTATATGACTTTCTCATCCACACATGCTTCTAGTTATTGTCTGTGTAATGTGTCTGTGTAATTTCTCTTTGGACTCTGAAACGCCCCCATAATGTTGTGTGCATTGCAATATTTTAAGAAAAACTGTGCTATTTCCAACATAGGCTCATTCTGAAAACGTACCCCTGTATACATTTCTGGAGATCACGAATTATGCAGCCTGAAGTATGTTTGGCTGCATTTCGTCTTTAAAACGAATGCTATGGGGCGTTATGGCACCATTCCTAAAAAACAGCCAAAAAATTTAATAAACAAGTGAATAACAGGGTAAGACTGTGGTAAAACCTGAAAATGTGGTAAAAATCAGGTGATCAGGTGATTTTTCTGGATTGCTTTTTAAAACTGTCAGTTGGGTTTAGGGAAGTGGGTGATCGGGTCAATTGGTGCTTTTGAAAACACTATTGGTTTGGTTTAGGGAAGGGGGAGAGTGGGTCAGTCGATCAGTCAGTCATTCTGTCAGTCAGTCAGTCAGTAGACAGCAGTCTCTGGTGGATTTACGTGAGAACAGCTGGCGGGAATGGCACTCGTGAGAGAAATTTGAGATCTGAAAAAGCGTACACAGCAGGATGCTGGATTCGTGAAAACTAAAACTGCAAAAAAAAAAAACGTAGCTCCTAGGACGTATTTGGCGCTCTCCAGAAATTTATATAGCGGTACATTTTCAGAATGAGCATGAGTTGGCTATTACTCGGTTCATTAAACCTTTACTCATAATTAAGTAGTAAACTAAAAATGTGTTTGTATTGCTCCACGGATGATTTGTTCAGACCAGTGTAGAGAACATTACAATAGTCCAGCCATGAAGAGATGAAGGCATGGACAAGCATCTCCATCTCTTCTATTGATACCATATTTTTGCAATGTTCCTACGATTGAAAAAAACGTGTGGGAACAACAGACTTAACATGACTATTAAAACACAGAGCTCTATCTAAAATGACACTCAGATTTCTACTGCAATTTAAGGATGGACAGGAATACTTGGGGTGACGCTCTCTGGAGCAAAAATCAACATCAGTTTCATTAGAATTAAGTTGCAGAAAATAGTCAGCCGTCCATTTATTAATTTTTTTTTTTAAATAATTATCTTTTAGGGGTTTCAGCTTTATTGGGATAGGACAGTGGAGATTTTACAGACAGGAAAGTGTGGAGAGCAGAGATAGGGGAAGGATCGGCAAAGGACCTCAAGCCAGGAATCAAACTCAGGTCGCCATGAGCACCTTGGTGCTGTGTCGACGCACTTACCACTAGGCTATTGGCGCCAACAAGTCAGCCATGTATTTGTCAATGGAGAGTAAACGATCCTGCCAGAAGGACAGTTCATCTCGTCTGTCAGGGCTAAAAGTAAATTACAATTGCATAATCATCAGCATAAGCAACTTTATTATAACTTTAAAACTACTGATAATCTTGCTTAGAGGAAGCATGTCCAAAATAAAAAACAGAAGAGGGCCTAACACAGAACCATGAGGCACACCACAGGACAAAAAAACTACTGTAGATAGAAAGATAACCAATCCAGAGATGTCCCAGTGATGACCACAAGACAATGTAGTCTCTTAGGGTGTTTCCACATCTAGTTTTAACCCCTTCAAACGCTCTCGGAGCAGTTCAGCGTGTATGTGTAAACAAACCAAGTGGTCTCAAACTCAATTCCTGGAGGACCACAGCTCTGCACAGTTTAGCTGCAACCACCTTCAACTCACACTTGCTTAATAGTCTCTAGTAGTCTTGAACACCTTGATTAACTGGATCAGCTGGGTTTTGATTAGGGTTGGAGCAAAACTGTGCAGAGCTGCGGCCCTCCAGGAATTAAGTTTGAGACCTTTGCACTAAACGAACCCAAAAGGGTGGGGGTGGTCTGAGTATATGGAGCCAGATCAGTCTCAAAAACAACACATTTACATATACATACATTTTTGAGACTGATCTGGCTCCACATGAGTACGATTTGTTTGCTGGTCTGTTTGTGGTTCAGTTTTTTCATGACGTGAAGGCAAGGCAAGGCAAGTTTATTTCTATAGGACATTTCATACACAGTGGCAATTCAAAGTGCTTTACATAAACAGGAATAAAAAAGACAAGTATAAGAACATAAAAAAATAATAATTAAAAAAAACAAACAATAAAGTGATTAAAAACAGATTAAAATGTGTTAAAACAGGTTATAAAAGAATAAAAAGAAAAGAAAAGAAAGACACAATAGTGAGATCTGTTGGAAGTAGCACAGTGCTCATTCAGTAAAGGCACAGCTAAACAGATGTGTGTTCAGTCTTGATGTGAATGTGCCTAATGTTGGAGCACATCTGATCATTTCTGGAAGCTGATTTATAGCAGTAGGTGGCGCTGTTAGTAGCTGAAAGCTGATTCACCCTGCTCTGACTGAACTCTTGGAGTTTCTAGTTTATATGATACTAAAGCTCTGTTAGGTTTGTATTCAGTGAGCATATCTGTAATGTATTGAGCTCCTAGGCCATTCAGTGATTTATAGACCAGTAATAATACTTTAAAATCTATTCTGAATGTAACTGGGAGCCAGTGTAAAGACCTGAGGACAGGTGTGATGTGATTTCCTGATTTCCTGTTTTTTGTCAGAATCCTGGCAACAGCGTTCTGGATGAGCTGCAACTGTCTGACTGTCTTTTTTGGAAGGCCAGTGAGGAGGCCGTTACAGTAATCCACCCTGCTGCTGATAAAAGCATGAACTAGTTTCTCTGAGTCCTCACTGGAAACAGTGAGGATGTCACCGTACCTCGCGTTCTTGCTCTCTTCTCCTGCCTTGCATTACAGATGATCTCTTTTTACCTGCTTTTATTTGCAGTCACTGGTGTACTGGTCATTTCAGCTAATTCTTTCCACCTGCCTTTTATTCCCTTTTTTTCCTATTTATAGCACGTCATTTCCCTTCATGTTTGTCAGTATGTTGTCGCTTGTGTGTCTGTGCGAAGCATTCGGTTACTCACCTTGTATTTGTGTCCAGTACTGCCAGTGAGCGAGCGTCCCGTTGTTCTGGGATTTTCCTTGATGCTTCCTCAGCGTTCCTCAACTTTGGTTTTGTTGCTTTTTCTGAGACCCGCTTCTTAAATAAAGACTTTGTTTTTCTGAACTTGAGTTCACCTCTTCATTGCTCGTGACAGAGGACTCTTTGTGAAAACAAAGAGATCCCAGTCCGCGTACAGTACGTCACTGTGTAGATACAAAGAAGTAATGATAGTAATTTTAAATTGCTCATACTATTTATTTACAATACAGTGTGTGCAGTAATATTCTCTGTCTTTTAGTAGATCTATTACATGAGAGACTTGCTTTGTTTACCAAATAAGTAGATCTAATTGGATTTGCATTTTTCACATTAATTGAAGGATTAAAATATTACAAAACATATTATTTTCTGGCCTACATAAATATAAAAACCATACTTTATGCCTTTTCATGCCTTCATCTCGGGGGGCTTTTTCAGTTTATTCATGACAATTTGCTTTTGTATAATGTTGTTATTATTATTAGCAGTATTATTTATTATATGCATATTTATATTTGTTTTATTAAAAACAAGCTTAGATTTGTCCACCTGTGGGGTTTTAGACCATATGGGGCATAGCATGTGTATTTGGATATTGGATATTTGGTTTTTTGAACACACTTCGTTATTATTGTTCATTCATTCCTTTGCTGGGAATTAGAACTGAATGTAGAAATAGTTTTGAAACAAATCTTTGTGCTTAATAAACGAAATTATGTATAGGCTAATGGATGTCTGTGAGTACAACATGTTTCCCTATCCATGAGAGTGAAAGTGAAAGTAAAGAATGAGGAGGCTCATCTCTCATTCTTGCGCTGCAGATGCTCTGTTTAGCTGTTTTCTCGCTAGTGAAGCGTTCCGTTTTTACACTTACAAAGTCTGTCAAGTAAATAGCAAATGCACCATGGCGCGACGCAACTGACTCTTAAAGGGAATGGGAGATGAGACTCTGATTGGTTTATTCTCAAAACACACCTATAACTCATGAAGAGAATAAGCTCAACCCTGTTAGACCATGCGCCACAGCGCAAAGTGGATTTTTCCGTTCTTAAATTAGCAAAAGTGGATTCTGACACGTCCTTTGCACTTTGTGCATGGATCGTTAAAATAGAGCCCTTTTTGTTTTTATATCACTCCAATATGACACACTATACCTGCACACAGTTCAGTCCAAACAGCTTTTTTCATCATATGTGCCCTTTAAATGAACTCGATGAGTGAAAACACCCTTAATTAAAGCTCAGTGATCGACAGTATCAAAAGTACATTAAGATCCAGCAAAACCAGCAGAGGATTCTCCTGCTTCGGTTTTTGTTTTATTTTTATTTATTTTGGTTAGTTATTATTATTTTGTTATTAGTGTGATTTGTCTCAGTATTCTTCCCACTATAATGAAGACAGTGTTGATTAAGTGTGTGTTTTGCGGTTTTGTAGGTGTACCGTGACCACCACTGACAAAACCTCCAGCACCGTCACCTACTCCTGTGGAAACCGTAAGGGACAATACTTTATAATCTGGGGATTTATGGGAATGCTCTCTGTGTGTGAGGTGGAACTATACGAGACAGGTGATCATACCAGAAGATCATTCCTTCATTTTGGCTTTTTATTGTCTTTCAGTGGTTAGTGATTCTGTTTTTTCCTTTACAGATCAGCAGCCCCTGCCGGTTGTCTGTGAGTGTTTGAGAAAAGTGTCTTGTATTCACACCAACAGGCAGGGTTGCCAGGTTTTCACAACACATCTGCTCAAAACTATTACAATAATATCACAACTCTAAATTTGGCACCGCCTGTGGTAGATGAAGTACACAAATTAGGCACTTGAGTAAAAGGAGACTAACTCACTTTCCTTCGGCTTACTCCCTGCTTAATCATGTGCTACCACAATGGAATGAACCGCTAAGTAAAAGTGCATACTGTATTATTTAATAATAAACATTACTCAGGTAGAAGTATGATGGCAGAAGTGTCGAGTCCAAAATTACTTGATTTTAAATGTTCTGATAAGAGCAATAGTATTTACTGTTGAAGTGTGTTTGGTAAGTTACTCAACAAAGTAATTGATTACAAATTATTACGAATTGCTACTTGAAAATTGTAATCTGATTACATTTCTAATTACTGCATGTCAAAAAGTGGCCAGATTACTAATAACTTTACTTTCAAGTTACTTTGAAACTTAAAAAGGCTAAAATTTAAAATCAAAATTGTAGTTCTTTCGTTAATTTAATATAGACTGAAAAATTTGACACTTGAATTAAAATATGAATATTACTCCAATAGAAGTATACTCTTAGTTCTCCATATCAATATTAATAAAGTCAAAATAAAAACTTACTGATGAACAGCGTTTCAAAAAAAGGAATAAATTAAATTAATTTATATTAAAAAATTAAAAATAAATAATTCATTACTACTTGAAAATTGTAATCTGATTACATTACTAATTACTGCATGTAAAAAGCACTACTATTACTATTAAGGCTGGTTTATACTTCTGCGTGGAGAGATCAGCGTGATCCACGACACCTGCCTTGCGCTTATACTTCTGCATGCTGTTTGTGCTGCTCTGCAATAACTCTAACGAAACACTAGCTGGCAGCAGGTGTTTATGTTACTCTGTGTCGAGTTTCTGAACGCCACCTTAATGTACAAGTAGCTAAAACTCGCTCATTCTGAGGTGGGAATCAGCGGACGTGCAACATCAATAATTATAAGGTAAACACAAAACATCTGGGGTCTGTTCTTCGTACGTGGATTACTCAATTAGCTAGATTTGGATATTGACGATTTGACACAACCCAGAATCGTTTCGTTCTTCAAAACACATCTGAGACTTCCACAGAAATTAGTCCAAGGCACTCGGAAATTGTGGAAAATTTAAAAAGCCTTTATTCACATGGCTTAATCTTAAAAGAAACAAGGTTTCTAGGTTTCTTTTAAGATTAAGCCATGAGAATAAAGGCTTTTTAAATTTTCCACAATTTCCGAGTGCCTTGGACTACTTTCTGTTGATGTTTTGATGAATCCCTCACCCAAAGAGCACCGACCAAATATTTGAGTTACCCCTGAGCGCTTTTTGTTTGTTTTTCTCATCTGAGACTTGTTGTCATTCCAACAATTCAGGGTCCGTTCTTCGTACGTGGATTACTCAGTTAGCTGGATTTGGTTGTTGACGATTTGACCTGGTCCAGGATCGTTTTGTTCTTCAAAACTCATGCGAGAGTTGTTGTCATAGCAAGGGTTCTGGTAGCTCAAACCTGCTCGGGAGCAGGTTTATTTTATATGTACAGGATTAGATCAGCTCATTTCAAGCAAAGGTAAAACTGAAAGTATGTACCGAATGCTGATATTTTCTTACAGTAGTAACCTATAGATTATGTACACTTGGTAAAATAGTAAAAAAAAGTTAGTATATACACATTTATAATTTATAATAATTAATATTATTTAACATTAAATAATTAATAATATTTATGTATATATACATATATGTTTAAAAAAATATATATAAATAAAACTTATACAATCTACACCCTGAAATAAAAGTACAAAAACGCAGTGGTTCTCCCCAAGGGAATGAAGGAGAACGTTTATTAATATGGATTTTTTCAGACACATACTGTTTTAAGGTACTGATCCAGCTTTAGTATAGTTTCTGTATGATAATAGACATCATGCACAATATTCAACTGTTTTTTTGTTTGTTTGTTTTTATTAAGGAATAATAATTTATGCAGTCATGCACATTTTTTTGACAGCTAATATGTCTGTGATTCAAAAGTTGCAGACATTTACGCCGATTAAGAAATAAAATAGGCCTAGGCTGCTACAGTAAAAAAAATCAGATCTAAAATGTGAAACGAAATAAATTGCTAATTACTCTTAACACATGAAATTATAAAGCCTGCAGCACACATCAAATGTGAAAAGTTATTGCGTATCATATTTAACAAACCGTATACTACGAATTTTATGTAATTTTGCTCACATGATGTCATTACGCTGCTGTGCCGTCAGCCAATCCCTGCATTGCTGATCATGATTTCGAGGATCAATAGATCTGTCCTTCATAACACACGCACGTAACACATAAAACTACAAAGACTGCCACCTGCTGGTTTAAAGTGAAAATTTAATGATATGATCTTTTTAGATGCAAACACGTACATGCACAAATGCAATTTTTAAAAAAAAGCATAATAATTTATGCAGTCATGCATGTTTTGACCGCTTATGCCGGTGATTGACACCTTCACTGATATCAAAATGCTTTTTTGATGCAAAATTAATTTATACAGTTTTCCTTACGCCGATTAAAAATACTTGAGTAGACATAGACTACTATAATAAAGAAAATCTTCTCTAAACGTAGAACTAAATGCATTGATATGCATTGAAATACATGATGAATACTCTCGACAGATGAAAGTGTAAGGCCTGCAGCGACAACAAATTTAACAAACCGTTTACTGCTAATTTTATTATTTATTAATCAGATGATGTCATTACGCTGCTAATCGCTGCATTGCTGATCATGATTTCGAGGATCGATAGATCTGTCCTTCACAACACACACAACGATCTCAGATCAGTTTATCTAGACATTTTAATCTGATTGACGAACTTGTTTGAAGAACCAAATTCTCCAGAGATCAGTTATCAAGATTAACAGATCCAGGATCTGCCAAATGATCTCAGATCATTTAAGCGAGGTACGAAGAATGGACCCCTGGAGCTCCTTCACGGGACTTCAGATGTGTAAACACTCGCCCCAACGGGTTTGCACGGCTCTCTGTCTCTTGTCACAGCTACCAAGCTGTCCAATCATTGAGCTTGCGTTACACGTTGTTGTGACGTGTAGTTAAATTTTTTTAAAGGTGCGCGTCAGCATCGGTGTCAGTCATGGTAAGGGCAATGCGACCACACTAAAAGCCTAATAAAGCCCTATAAAATCTTTCATCAATCTAATATTGCCCGAAAAAATATTACAATGGTTTACATTGCTTTATTCACCCTTTTCTTTATTGTTTTATGTGCAGTGCTCTGCTTTGTCTGCCAATAACCCTTTCAGGCTTTATTATGTGAAAAAAAAAATGTCCTGGATGTACTTCGTCCCGATTATTACATGGCTAGTTGCCACAAAACGTTAAAATTAAACACAAATCATTGTTCTGAGCTGTAATTGTTCATTATTTCTTTAATTAAACACAAAGCTGACAGAAATGAAACTTACTGAATGGAGTATACACTAACCTGCACATTATTCAGACACTAGATGACGCCAAACAGTCAAAAACAGCAGCGTTACAGACACGCAGATACATAAGAATATGAATGCATGATCAAATATTTCTAAATTTAAGTATAAAATCACATTTGTGTGTTTGATGGATTTTGTTTGCTTTTCTTAGACACTTTCAGACGCTTCTTCATGAAGATTTCCTTTAATTCCACTGTTAATCTGACCGACTCAACAGTCACCCATAATGTGCTTTCAGAGGTGAGAACAACCTGCATCTAAAAAAAAAGTAAATAAAATAAGGTAACACTTTATTTTGATGGTCCATTTGAGTATTAGTAGACTGTCTGCTTAATAATTGCTGATACTGCTCCTTCAACAGACATTTAACTGACTATAAGAACCTTTACAAGTACATGTCAACTTATACTAACCCCAACCTTAACAGTCTACTTATAATCTAATGAGAATTAGTTGGCATGTAGATGCACTGTAACTTAATTCAACAAATAGACCATTAAAATAAAGTGTGACCTAAAAATTATATATATATATATATATATATATATATATATATATATATATATATATAGGGGAGAGTGGGGTAAAGTGAGACACTTTTTACATTTGCTCCCCTGTAAGAGAGCTAAAATTATATATCGGTAAAATGTACACATTTCTCATTAATTCAGAGTGTTTTCTAGCAATGGGCTTTATCAGACTGTATTTAGAATAAAGGAAAGTGAAAATATGATTGTTTTAAAAAAGTTGTCTTGTGTCTCACTTTACCCCAGCTTCGGGGTAAACTGAGACAGTCCAAAAAAATGGGGTAAAGGGGTAAAGTGATCCAGCCAGGGGTAAACTGATCCACCTACTTTTTCCACATTAAAACTACCATAACAAAGCTTGTTGTAAGAGTCTGAATCCTGACAGCTAGCTTTTGGGTTGCTTTCTTTTTATTCGATTCCTTTTATTTGCTATTCTTTTGCTTTTTCCCTGCTAGTTTTTTGTCTTTCTTTATTCACCGTATTCTCCGCGTAGGAGTGGGCGCAGCCATTTGAATCATTTTGGCTCGAGACTTCTGGTCTCATTCACTTCCATTCATTTTTAAACGTTAAAAACAGCTCGTTCGGCTGCTTGGTGTTGATAACTGATGTTTTCTTATGATATTATTCTACTTTGTCTGTATTGTCATGCAAACACTTGTTTGTGGAGTAAGTAGTGTGACCGTTTTCTGCTGTTTATTATTCCTAGTCATTTCTCCCATAGGCAGCTGAATCGAAAGTTTTAAAACAATCGCGAAAACATGTACACTTCGGCATTGAAGAATAAGGTCAAAAGGCCTTTTCAATTGTCACACGGTTTCATTTGGATTGTGTTCTGGGACAACATTTGAGAATTGAGATTTCATGAGGAGACATATATCCAGGTTGGCTGGAAACACATGGCACATCCATGTGGAGTTTGTGCAATATAAGGATTAGTATCAGTGAGTGAAGGTGGATCATCTGCAGGGGATAGATCATCCAAATCTTCTGTAGTGACAGGCTGGAGCTCAGGATTTGGCCAGTCTGACACCATGAATAGTGCAAATGCTTTGTCAAGGAAAATGTCTTGGTTATATGGAAAACTTGCAGTGCACCTAAATCCAGAAGTGATGTTGCATGGTGTCACTGTTGATATGAAGGCCTCATTCACAAGTCCTGCAGTCTGGTAGACTAAATTTTACTTGTGCCTTACATCTCACTTTACCCCACCACCACGTTTTAGAAACAAATGATCTTTTTTGGCAATTCAGGCTAATCTTCAGCTAGCATCATCACGTGGTTTTATATGTTGATAGTTCATCAACATGTCTGATAGAAGTTTTTCTACTTGAATCAATTTGCTTTGGCACAGCAGTTGATTAAGTTGACGGCAAAAAAAAAATACATTTACATGCAAAAAACATAATTTTGTGAAAGAAAACATGCTTTCCACAGCACCAGGAACTCCTGTCCTTCATGGTAGAGGGGAAGTGGAAGGGGCTTGAAAACAAAATTGTTATTGAGTGTTATTTAAATCCGTTGCTTAGATAGAGGGGGTGTCTCACATTACCCCATTCTCTCCTATATATATATATATATATATATATATATATATATATATATATATATATATATATATATATATATATATATATATATATATATATATATGTATGTATATATATTATGTGTATATCTATCTATCTATCTATCTATCTATCTATCTATCTATCTATCTATCTATCTATCTATCTATATATTATGTGTATATCTATATGAATATATTGTGTATATACTGTGTATATATACTGTGTATATATACTGTATATATATATATATATATATATATATATATATATATATATATATATATATATATATATATATATCTTGAAGTTTGATGGATGTGTCTGAAATGACCACGGCACCATTAGGAACAATGAGTCATTTTCTATTTTCATGAAGGGTACAACAGTTGTTTTACAGGTCAATTTTGGATCCACTAGCTATAAAACCATTATTACACCACAAAAACTACTGAAAAACATGCACACACACACACACATGCACACACACACACACATGCACACACGCACACACACAAACCACACAGTGTGGTTTATTTATACACTAATTTTGAGAGGATCACATGCTTATGATCAACACGGCTGGCACCTCATTATCTCCATAATCTGCCCTATTAGATGATTACGGAAGCATGGTTTAGCTCAGCTACTAAATACGACCTCCAAAGACTACGTCGAATAGTTCGGACTGCTGAGCGAATCACTGGTACAACCCTTCCTACTCCCCAAGAACTGTACTTATCCAGAGCGAGCAGAAGGGCTGCCAAAATCACTCTGGACCCCTCACACCCAGCACACTGCCTCTTTGAACTTTTACCTTCTGGTCGACGCTACAGAGCACTGCGCACCAGAACATCCCGACACAGAAACAGTTTCTTCCCTCAGGCAATCCATCTCATGAACACTTGATGATAATAATTGTGGAACCAACATCACTACTGCTGTACACTTTTATACACATATACACTTATTTAACAACACACTTTACATGCCAATTTGCACATAACAGCTGCACATATAACGTTGTATATAGTAATAAACACGTACATACACTTGTCAATCTGTATATTTGCACTCACTACTTACTTCTGTATTTAAAATATATTTATGATCTGTTTTTTGTCCTGTCTCTGTAATCCTGTTGCACTGTAGAAGACCAGTCAACATAACAAATTCCTCATATGTGTGAACATACCTGGCAATAAAGCTCTTTCTGATTCTGATTCTGATTATAAATAACCAGAGTTTTTCACTCCAGTTATCTTCGTCTTGAAGCTTCCCCCTCCTTCCACCTCTACTTCCCACCCTTTTTTCCGATAGGGCGACACGGTGGCTCAGTGGCTAGCTCTGTTGCCTCACAGCAAGAACACCGCTGGTCCAACCTCCTATCGGGCCAGTTGGCGTTTCTGTGCGGAGTTTGCATGTTCTCCCTGTGTTCGCGTGGGTTTCCTCCGGGTTCCCCGGTTTTCCCCACCGTCCAAAAACATTCACCATAGCCAATCGACTAAACCAAATTATCATCCAAGACAACCTTAGTTTACACTTCTCACACAGCGACAAGCAGGGGAGTTCTCGAGACCTACCTGAGTTTGAACTCCCCTCTCGCCCTTCTAACAGGAGGGAGCCCCGGCTCGAGGATATTACGAGCTCAGGGCTCTCTCCCGGGACAGCATGCCAATTACGCTTTATTGATTATCAGCTAAGTGTGAACTCTTGAAATAAGATTCTGCTGCTTTATCTCTTGTGAACTAAACACTTTTCACCTCTGATAAAATCACGATAATATCATGATAACCCCCCCCCCCTCCTTTACTGTAATGAGAGTCAAGTGTTGTCCACTGAGTGAACACTGCTGAAATACTGCACACTGAACACAAACATTCACAAAGTGTGTGTGTGAGATGAAGTTCAGCTTGTTTCTTCCTGCTAAATACATTTGAGGATTGAAATGATATGAATCTTCTTTGCTTGAGAGGTTTACATTTACATTTACATTTAATCATTTAGCAGACGCTTTTATCCAAAGCGACTTACAAATGAGGACAAGGAAGCAATTTACACAACTATAAGAGCAGCAGTGAACAAGTGCTATAGACAAGTTTCAGGTGTGTAAAGTCTTTAGTGATGGCGGCTCATGTTTGAGCCTGAGAATGAACAGCAAATCCTGAATTCTGAGACATCAGAAGGGTTTAATATTAACGGCTTTATAATATACATTAGTTTATTATTAAATGATCTACTTGATCTTATTTCAGCTGACGTCAGCGCTGGCTGTGAGAGGAATCACCAATGTGACGCTGAGCTGGACTAAAACCCCAGAAGAAGAAGAACAAACAGCAGAGGAAGAGAAAGTGATGCAGAATGAACTGCAGAGCGGTGAGTGTGTTCATAATTACACACTGAAAATCTGAAGTGAGGCACAGTGGATGGATAGCGCTGTTGCCTCACAGCAAGAAGGTCGCTGGTTTGTGTCCCGGCTGGGTCAGTTGGCATTTCTGTGTGGAGTTTGCATGTTCTCCCCATGTTGGTGTGGGTTTCCTCCAGGTGCTCCGGTTTCCCCCACAGTCCAAATACATGCGCTACAGGGAAATTGATCAACTAAATTGGCCGAGTGTGTGTGTCTAAATGAGTGTGTATGGCATACCTGTTAACATTGGGATGTGAAAATAAGGGATATGCCCACCACACTAAGGGATTCCCCCGACAATATGTTCTTCTGGAGCTGTTTCATTGTAAATAAACAGTTAAATGGTCAGTAATATGTTTTATTATTATTTGCAAAAAAACAATTAAATAATATACATTAGCAAACAGTTCAGCTTATTACAATTAATAGCTATTATAATGAAATAGAATCAAGCTATGAAATCTCATGAGCAGTTTCTTCACTGTATAACTCACACATCCTGATTAAAGAGCAGTGAATGAATCTCTTATTTATTTAGATTTTTTCGTTTGATTACATTAAATATCAGTTGTCACTTTAAAAAGGCACAGATCTAATGTTATAATGAAAGCTTTTGATTGCTTTCCTGACTTTTTATGCATATTTAGGACAAAATTAGTTGTGTTTGAAAAACCCCCACCAAAATCGACATCTTTAGATGTTATTATTATTAATTATGTGTATTTGTCTGTTCAGCACGCACCCAAAACCCAGACTTTCACTCCGCTTCAAATCGCGTGTAGAGAATCTGTTTGGGAAACAGCGCCTATTGATCACTATGGAGCGCGTCAGCTGACAGTCGCGCACCGCTATATGAATATGGAGGGGAGACGGCACCTGTAATGAGAAAGGGAATCCCGCTGTTTTTATTTCTATTTCAAAGTGTTTTCATGCCTAAACAAAGTCAAAGCACAGAACAGACTCACATTTAAGAGCAAGGGGCGGCCACTGGTGGTTCGGCTGTATGGGTTGCGTATAGGGAGGCTCGGCTCTTTAATGTTTATTTGCCATCCTTCAGAGAAAGACTGAAAATACAAGAGAAATATAGGGATAATACTTTTATGGGATGATAGCGGGATAGAACTGCAAAATACGGGAGAATCCTGGGAAAAACGGGAGGGTAACAGGTATGGTGTATGAGTGTTTCCCAGTACTGGCTTGCAGCTGGAAGGGCATCCGCTGCGTAAAACATGCTGGTGAAGTTTGTGGTTTATTCCGCTGTGGTGAACTCTAATCAATAAAGGGACTAAGCCGAAAAGAGAATGAATGAATGAATGAATGAATGAATAAACGAATGGATGAATGAATGAATGAATGAATTAATGAATGGATGAATAAATGAATGAATGAGTGAATGAGTGAATGAATGAATGAATGAATGGATGAATAAATGACTGAATGAATGAATGAATGAATGAAGGAATGGATAAATGAATAAATAAATAAATTATTGGATGAATGAATAAATGAAGGAATGGATGAATGGATGGATGAATGAATGAATAAATGAATGGATGAATGAATAAATAAATGAATGGATGAATGAGTGAATGAATGAATGGATAAATTAATGAATAAATGAATGAATGGATGAATAAATAAATAAGGAATGGATGAATGAATGAATGAATGAATAAATGAACGGATGAATGAGTGAATAAATGAATGGATGAATGAGTGAATGGATGAATGAAAGAATGAATAAATCAATGAATGGAAGAGTGAATAAATGAATGAATGAATGAATGAATGGATGAGTGAATGAATGAATGAATGGATAAAATGATGAATAAATAAATGAATGGATGAATGAATAAATGAAGGAATGGATGAATGAATGAATGAATAAAATATGAAGTGATGAAGAATATCTGAAGATCTGTGTGTTTTTCATTTGTAGATCTGTGCTGAAGGGGATCTCTGGAGAAGCTCAGAGAAGGAATGGTCATAATCTGTTGATAATCTCTCTCTCTCACACACACACACACACACACACACACACACACACACACACACACACACACCCTTCACAAATCTCTCCTTTAAATTATTATGTTCTATAGGATGTTATGCGATATTATATTTGTGCATGTACATTAGATTAGTCAGCACTGAAGCCAAATCTGGAGCTCATCTAACAGAATAATGTATGATAATGGACCAAAGTTAATACACACAGATTTGTATGTTACAGGAAAAATATTATATAATTAAAAAAGAAAATAAGCAAAATCCAAGAGGAACAAAAAATATAATGAAAATGATTAGTTTCCCCCCCCCCCCCCAATATTTCACAGGAATTTAATTGTATTATCTTTCTATGTTCTGTGACTAAAATAATATTTGAATAAATATATCCATTTAATAAACCTATTTTGTTCGAATGCAGCAAAATTTGACCTATAATGTATCAGGAGGAAAATTATCGTACACGAGTCAAACAGAGAGTATACAGCTATTATCTAGACACGTAGCGTTTTGACACAACGTGCAAATTACCACAATACATTAAAAAAGCTAGGCATACCTTAGTGGGAAGGTTCAAACTCCACCTCTGAGTTGCTGTCATCGAGTGTTGCCAGATGTTGAGGGATTCATTTTGCTGTACAAATCGGATGCCGTCATGGACTGCAAAATAGTGCTGGTTGGCTTGAAAGTAGTGCACCCTCCCGAATTTTAAACACAGTCTGAGGTGTACGTGCTTTGTTTTGACGAGATTAACTTTTGTTAAAAAAAACACATTCACATGACGCATTTCACCTTCCTTTACAGCGCTAATTGTTTTAACATTATTGCTTAAAAGTTCGACCTCAAACTGAAAACTACTGACCTAACCACGGGTACGCGCAGCAGGAGCGTTAACTCATGAGAGAGAGAGCCATTCTTCATGTTGATTGGCTGAGAAGAGGTAACGAAAGATGAGATAGAAAACGTGCCTAACTCCACCTTCTCCTCACAGACAGTACAGATAAGATGCAGCTAGATCAATAAGTAAAGAAGATTACAAAGAAATTACTTTTTAAATGCCATAAAATTCTGAAATTATCGTACATTATAGGATTTTTCTCATTATTGATTATACATCGTACGTCTGGCAACACTGATGCTGAGTACTGTATATGTAACACGGGGAGTGACAGAGACAACTGAAGTTTAGGATCCACTTGCAGGTTTATTCGAAGTCAGGGAATCAATGGTCAACACAGGTGCAAACAGATGTATAAAGGCAGTCCAGAATCGTGGTCAAAGGTATCAGGCGAGAGGTCAGAAGGCAGGCAGCAGACAAGGAGAAAAGTAAACAAGGCAAGATCAAAACACGGAGAAACTAGACTAGGAGAAACGCGTTGTAATGTCACTTTACAGTTAAACAAGACTCGGCAATGGAAGTGAGAGTGTGTGCTGTATAAATATTGTGTGTAATCAGTCTTTGACAATCCTCAGCTGGTGCAAGTGTAATCAGTCAAAATGAGGAAGCATGTGTGTTTGTGAACGGAGTGCATGTATGAAAATGTAGTCCATGAATGGCGGATTTGTAGTCCATAGGTTATTGTGAGGGTGAGTGCTTACCAGCGACCTCTGGTGGTTAGAGATCGCTGGTAATCATGACTATATATATATATATATATATATATATATATATATATATATATATATATATATATATATATATATATATATATATATATATATATATATATTAGTGCTGTCAATCGATTAAAAAAAAAAAACAAATTAATCACACTTTTTTTTTTGGAAAATTAATCGCAATTAATCAATCACAATTAATTACATTTAAAAGACTGAAACTTGTAATTTTGGCTATTCAAATGTAAAATTAATGCAAACGCAAGACAAAAACTATTTAAATTCAAAATATATTTCATTATTAGAATTTTTGTTTAACTTGTAACACAGATTTCTTCATGTAAACAATAAACCCACAATAAACCATCAAGATCCTGTCTTAACAGCCTTAACAGGCATGTTAATGCCATTTGAATTTCAAAACAATCAATGCCAATAAAGAAATAAATGATTTCCATGTTGGATTCTAAGGGGACTGCAAAAAATGGCAAAATACAGGCATTGCAGATCTGGAAATTGGAAAATTATAATAATAATAATAATAAAGTTGTAAAGTTAAACTCACTGTAAAGTTGTTTTGCTTTGAGTTGAGAACATTACTTATAAAGTAGAAACAATTTAGCTTAGCCCTCCTTTACATTCAGCCTGTAGCTAAGACAGTCCAGTCTGTTGACATTATCTGGGGACAATGTGGACCTTTTCTTTTGAATGATGTGAGCTGCGAGTGCAACGCAATCTTACGGCAATTCCTAACGTTTTGATTTAGTGGCTATGGACAACGGCGTTTAGGCAGGTTTGTTGCTAAGAAACGCACGCACAGACCAGGGCCGTGCACAGGGAGGTGGCCCGGTGGCTAGAGCCACTGCCCCTCTGCCCTCTTTGGCTGAGGTGCCCCTCTCAGGAGGCACTTGCTCTTTACTTTGCGATCGCATTGAGCACCTGCCCCTGTAAGGGTCTGTGCACGGGCCTGACACAGACACACAACGCGCGCAATGACAGGGCAGCCGGAGCGACTCCCTTCAGATTCAACACGCATGATCGCGTTCATCAAATTTGCTTAAACCGAGTGTTCCAAAGTATGGTTGTATTTCACAAGAATTCTGACACAACAACGTGAAGCATACGCTTTCGTTGCGTTTAAGGAGGAAACGCGTCAAACTTAATGAAACATTGGAGGGCGCCCTAGACTGTAAAATATATGGACGTAGTATCCGTCACCCATAGGTTTCTGAAGAGCGCAAACGAAGCTACAAGTAGGCGCGGCCAACCGTCGCCATTTTGTTCGTGCGTCATCGCACCCACGGCGGGATACCAAACAAGGGCAAAGAGGCGGAGAGTGAGCGGAGCTACAGACACCTGCTGGCATTTAGCTTGGACCTGGCAGACAGACTTTACTTTGGGAGAAACGCTTAATACTTCATTACCTGCGACTCGTTTGTGTTCTGACCACATGTCACTACACTATATCAATAAAGTGTTTAGACTAAACACTGTTATAACACAATGAGCCATTAAGCATTGTTCTTATGACGTTTCTTATGACGTCCAAACACTTTAAATATAGTCTGTGTTTGTAAATGCAAGACTATTGATGAAATCCAGGCACAACACTGTTTGACAACTCTTCAGATGACTGTTCAATAGCCTACAGCTAATCAACCTGTCAGATTATGGGGGGCATTACAGCTCTAAAGAACATTATAAATGATGAATGATCTTAAATAAAAACAAACACATTTATAGAGATGGTATATAATTAAGTATATAATTTCACTCACCAGGGAAACAGAGAATTTCACTCACCATCCACAAACAGTAAATGGTTTGTGAGCACAATTAAGTGCACACAGCATGCCAAATCATCTGATAATTGTAGGAAATAATCCCAAAAGGCAATTGACTGAGTATAGAAACATTAACCAACACAAAAATGCGATGAATATGCCGAGTTTATCGGCTAATTAGCCGTAAGCAGCTCAGGTGACGAGACAGCGAGCAGCGAGACCTAGCTGTCACTCAAGTGGCCACGCCCTTAATTATGCAGACTTAATATAACTTAATAAAAACAAAACGGTTGAATTATAAAAAATTCACCCCCTCACAGTTGTCATGAAGGGTAATCATGGCTATATGCACCAAAGCGGTCTGCGGCCTCGTGCCAACGCACGCCTCCCACCAGTGCTGATATACAGCCATACCGCACTGCTACTCGTGTGATATTGCTCATATATATATATATATATATATATATATATATATATATATATATGTGTGTGTGTGTGTATATATATCACACCCATAAACTAAAATAAAATGTACATTTGAAAAAGTATAAACAAATTATACATGCAAGAAAAAATATATATAACAAAAACACTAATACAAGAAGACAAACTATACATGCTGTTTTATTCACCCTGCAAAATAATCTGCCAGAGCGGTGAGCAAAGTCATGTTGTTTTCACTTTTTCAGATTATTTTCAGATTATTTAGCTTGTTTAAAGGTAAAACTCACTTCATTCAGACATGTAGTTTCAGAAAACAAGATAATATTATTTACTAGAACATGCTGCTTGATTTAAGAATACTTAGATATTTGGAATAGAAACAAGACAAATCCGAGCAAGAGTAAGATGGCTCAAAATAAGTTGAGGGCACCACTAGGGGGGAAAGTTAGGAAGATTCTAAGGGCCCATACACTTATGTAAGGGGGTCCCCCCGCTCTTCACTTTCAGCCGCGATACCAAACCCCCCACCCCACCCCCCTTCTCTTTACTTTCAGCCGCGATACCAACTCACCCAACACCCCCCAACCCCCGTTCTTCACTTTCAGCCCCGATACCAACTCCCCAACCCGTCCCCCCCGCTCTTCACTTTCAGTCGCGATACCAACTCCCCAACCCCCAGCCCACTCTTTAATTTCAGCCGCGATACCTTTCCCCTCCCCGCTTTTCACTTTCAGGCACGATACCAACTCCCCTGACCCTCCAATATCAACTTGTCAGAGGGCCCATGGCGGCCAGCGGTGCCCCTGTGTAGAACTGTTATGAAAGTACCTCCACTGACGCATGTAAATAATGAACATTATAGTCAAAGTAATATTTTAAAAGTTAAGAATAGGGTAACATTTCTAAAATTAGTGATGGTGTTTAAGATTTTAAAGAAAATGGTCCCAAAATATTTTCTTAATTACTATGTTTTAGTTAGTGAGGTACACTGTCATTCTACAAGAGCATGTAGCAGGGATGTTTACCCATATAGATTTAAGAGTGAATCAGGTGGAAACTCTTTGTTGTGTACGAGCTCTGCTGCTTGGAATGTTTCGCCCACGATTTTTAAAGAGATTCAAATTGAGAGTGTTTTTAAAAGGGAAATTAAAAAGGGGTTGTTTTATAGTTGAAGTTGAGGATTTCATTGTGCTGAGCTGATGATGTTTGCACTCCATTTATGATTTGCTTGTTCATTTTTTAAGGATATCGAGGACCACAATGGAAATAAGCCTGTGGCTTTTTTGTGTCTAAACAGTTTTTAAAATATGTATGAATTAGTCTAACTGGACTTGTTTGTAAATCTTTGTTAAAATTGTTAAATCAAATCAAATCAAGTAGTAAATAAATCAAGCAATGTTCTGAAGCAGTAAATAAATAGTGGTCTGCAAGTGAGGGTGATGTACTGCACCTGTGTGGATCTGAACATCCATTTGTCTTTATATCCACCGGCACACTGAAGTGTATGTAGTAAATAAAGCCATGTTCTGAAATATTTGTAGTAATCAGTGATATTCTGTAGTAAATAAAGCCATGTTCTGAAATATTTGTAGTAATCAGTGATATTCTGTAGTAAATAAAGCCATGTTCTGCAGTCCTTCTGTCCACCTTCATATCCACCGTTTGAATATATCTGACACGTCACTGGAGCTCCAGAGCTGCTTTTCTCGGCTCCTTCTTCACTTCCCTCTTAGATTTACTAAACAAATCAGCCAAAATGCAAACGAGGAGAAGGATCTTTACTGAAGCTGAAGAGAAATGACCGGCACTTAAGGTTGATTTTCATACAGTTTTTCTTTTCATGCATGTCTGCATCCATCCTGATGACGGATACACGAGTCCTGATGTTTCCAGTGTCAGTCACTGAGCAAAGTGCTGCAGGTTCAGCTTTTATGGCTCGTTTCCACTGACTGGTACGGTACGGTTCGGTTCGGTTTGGTACGGGTCACCTTTATCAGGCGTTTCCACTAACAAGGGTACCCTTTTGGTGGGTGTGGTGTATGACAGAAAGTTTCAGTCGACGTCATTCTCACTCGAGGAAATGTCTACAATAAAGCTGTACGGGTCGCTCACATATCATATGAGAAGCACTTCTCATAACACAGATGCTTTACACACATAAATACTTGTGTAGAAATGTTTATTACTGACTTTACAATAAACATGAGTTGATTATAACTGCAGATCAATGACAGCCTAGTGTAACGTCTGTAATTATATTAACTAAATAAATGAACATATATGAACACATACAGCCCCCTACAGTCTCTGATATGTTACCAACTACAGAAGAACTACATATAGCAGACATTTCGTCGGTATCTAGGTTCAAAACAACACAAAATATAGCCTACAGTCAGTGTAAACCTCTTATCTGTGTCTGTAATCTTCAGCAGCACACGTAGCCTCTGTTAGAGAGTAATTCCATCATTCCCAGTTCATATTAGTCCAAAAGGTGAAGATAATAAGTTAGTTAATCATGGCATTTTGTTCATGTTTGCTGAATAATGTGCTCCTTTTTTCCGGCTTCTCCTTTGTTTCTTCACGCTTCACTCTCGCGTTTGTCAGTATCTGACAGGATCAGGTTTCAAAAGCACGTCAATAATCAAGCGCAGGTTATTATCATCAGCTCAAGAAGTTTGTTATTTCAGATATAATGTTAGATGCGCGCAAGCGCTAGCATAAAAGCGAAACCGCTCGCGACTCAGACTGGCTCATAAAAAACTACGCGGCACAGGGTAAATCTGCTCTTCTTCTTGGATTTGTGGCTGTTCATCAAGACGACGACAAGGTTTGTTTGAGCCCTGGTCGAACATGGCTTGTTATTATATGTATATATAATTCCGCTGTAATGTCTCGGCTCGTCGGCTGTGTGTGTATTTCAAACATGGCGGGTTTTTTGTTTTCATTCTGGCTTGTTGCGCAAGCGAATGACGTATCTCTGTAAACCATTAGCGTTCAGCTGCGCATGTGGCTCCGCCTTTTGGTACCCTTTCTCATGTTTGGTACCCTTTCTCATGTTTGGTACCCTTTCGAAAGGGTGCCGAAAAAGTGGCCGTATCGTACCACTCAGTGGAAACGGGCCATTAGTATTAACATGAGTTAAGGATACAGTCAGTTTCTAGAAGGAACACTGTAAAAAATGCTGTTATAAAGTTATACAGTTAAAGTTAGAATTATTAGCCCCCTAAATTATTCACCCCCTGTTTACTTGTTTCCCCAATTTCTGTTTAACGGAGAGCAGATTTTTTCAGCACATTTCTAAACATAATAGCTTTAATAACTCATTTCCAATAACTGATTTATTTTATCTTTGTGTTGCGTTGGCAGATGTGTGTGTTTCTGTGTCTGTCTCTCCCTCTCTTACTCATTACATCCGCAGGCCCCGCCACAAACAATTTATGCTGTGACCCTGGTCTAGGGACAAGGCTGCAGCATAAAAGATCAGCAGACAAATAAAAATCACTTCTATGGCTCTTTGGTGTCGGGTCTCTTTATTTGTCTTTTGATCTTTTATGTTGCGGCCTTGTCCCTAGACCAGGGTCGGAGCATAAATTTGGGGCTCGTTAGGGTTCATATCCTGTGAGTCTGGTCATCTCATTGCTGATTGTTTCGGGTGCGAGGGGTTCCTGGTTCATATCCCGGACGAGCCCCCACTTTATGTTACGACCCTGGTCTAGGGACAACATAAAAGATCACCAGACAAATAAAAATCACTTTTATGACCGTTTGGTGTCAGGTCTCTTTATTTGTTGATTATTTTTCTGGGTCCAGGGTCGTAACATTTGCCATGATGACAGTAAATATTACTAGACTAGATATTTTTCAAGACACTTCTATACAGCTTATAGTGACATTTAAAGGCTTAACTAGGTTAATTAGGGTAACTAGGCAGGTTAGATTAATTAGGCAAGTTATTGCATAACGATGGTTTGTTCTGTAGACTATCGAATAAATATATAGCTTAAAGTGGCTAATAATATTGACCTTAAAATTGCTTTTAAACAATTAAAAGCTGCTTTTATTCTAGCTGAAATAAAACAAATAAGACTTTCTCCAGAAGAAAATTTTTTATCAGACATACTGTGAACATTTCCTTGCTCTGTTAAACATCATTTGGGAAACATTTAAAAATGGAAAAGAAATTCTCACTTAAACTATATATATATATATGTTTACATTTAGTCATTTAGTAGATGCTTTTATCCAAAACGACTTACAAATGAGGACAAGGAAGCAATTTACACATCTATAAGAGCAACAGCCTGGGGATAAAAGGAGGAGATACAGCATCTGGCCACTTGGTGCACCGACAATAATCTGCTCCTTAACACCATCAAGTCCAAGAAGCTCATTGTGGACTTCAGGAAGGGACGAACAGGCTCACATGATCCCATCCACATTAATGGGATGGCCGTTGAGCCTGTCTCATCCTTCAAGTTCCTAGGGACCCACATCTCAAAGGACCTTTCCTGGACCACCAACACCTCCAGCCTGGTCAAGAAGGCTCACCAGCGCCTATTCTTCTTGAGGCAACTTAAGAAGAACCAGCTTTCATCAGCCGTCTTGGTGAACTTCTACCGCTGCACAACAGAAAGCATCCTGACCAACTGCGTCACAGTCTGGTATGGAAGCTGCTCTGTTGCTGAGCGTAAGGCACTGCAGCGGGTGGTGAAAACTGCCCAACGCATCACAGGGACTACACTGCCAGCCATTGAGGACATCCAGAAGAAACGCTGTCTGCGCCGAGCACGCAGTACTCTTAGGGACTCCTCTCACCCTGCTCACAGACTGTTTTCTCTCCTGCCTTCCGGCAGGCGCTTCAGGCTCCCCCGGACAAAAACCAGCAGACTGAGGAACAGCTTTTTCCCCAGAGCTGTCTCCCTTTTGAACTCTGCCCCTCACTGACTCGTTTGCCCCCCCAATACACCCCCCACACTCCTCTAACTTATACTCCTCACAATCACTGCACTATTTAACATTTGCACATTTAAAGTTTGCACATATTTATTGCACTGATTCACTTATTTGAACTGTACATACCCACTGCACATGGACATTTCTAATTATGTACACACCCACTGTACATATACATTTGCAATTATATTTATCTATCTGCACACTCCTGATTATTAATAGCATCCTGTACATATATTCATTTATTGTAAATCTGTTCATAGCTAATACAACCTGTATATAATGTTGATAGTACATCCATCTGTAAATATCCCCATAGTTTTTCTATAACTGCACTTTATAACTTATACCTGTATCCTGCACTTGCTGCTATTGCTCTGCTGGTTAGACCTAAACTGGATTTCATTGCCTTGTACTTGTACATGTGTATTGACAATAAAGTTGAATTTAATCTAATCTAAAAATTACTAACCTTTCTATGAACATAGATCATGAACAGCAGATCAATGATAGTACGAAATATCCTACTGCAATGGCTGCTCCACATTGCACCACACAGTGCCATATGTTTCCGAATTCTAAATATAGGTTCTATCAGGGTGCACACCAGCCATGACTCAGGACACTGTTCATACTTCTGCTACACCACAGGGTGCCATCTGAATAGTTTAATTTTAAATATCCTGCAAATGTGCGTGTCTGGTGTGCGATACGTCCGACTGTCATGTGCGTGCCGTGTTGCGGCGCATCCGGTGTGTGACACCCTTTACAGTCTCCGATATGTTATCAATTACCAACTACACACAACGTACATTTAGTCCTTATTTGGGTTCAAAAGCAACACGCAACATATAGCCCACAGTCACAGCAAACCTCTCACCTGTGTCTTTAATCTTAACCAGTAATCTCTGTTAGAAAGTAATTCTGTCATTCGGAGTTCATAATAGTTCAGGGCGCTGTCTACATTTTAGCATATTTGAAATGTTACTTAAGGTTCGTTTCACTGTACGTATCAAATGTCAAATCCACTAGAGGGCGCTGTCTACATTTTAGCGTATTTGACATGTTACTTAAGGTTCGTTTCATTGTACGTATCACATGACAAATCCACTAGAGGGCGCTGTTTACATTTTAGCGTATTTGAAATGTTACTTAAGGTTCATTTCATTGTACGTATCACATGACAAATCCACTAGAGGGCGCTTTCTACATTTTAGCGTATTTGAAATGTTACTTAAGGTTTATTTTATTGTACGTATCACATGACAAATCCACTAGAGGGCGCTGTCTACATTTTAGCATATTTGAAATGTTACTTAAGGTTCGTTTCATTGTACGTATCCCATGACAAATCCACTATAGGGCGCTGTGTACATTTTAGCATATTTGAAATGTTACTTAAGGTTCGTTTCATTGTACGTATCACATGACAAATCCACTAGAGGGTGCTGTCTACATTTTTGCAATTCTAAAAAAACAAACAAAAGGTCATATACAGTTGAAGTCAGAATAATTAGCTCCCCTTTTGATTTTTTTCTTTTTGTAAATATTTCCTAAATGATGTTTAACAGAGCAAGGAAATTTTCATGGTACGTATGGTACGTCTATTGTTAGTTTCAGATGACAAATCTACTAGGGAGTCTACAGTTTTTGCGAAATCTTAAATATGTCACTTAAGGTAGGAGTTCCTTATGAAATATACATATTTTAGGTTATATTTTATTGTACGTTTCAGATGTCAAATCCACTAGAGGGCACTGTTTACATTTTTGCAAATCTGTTTGGATATATCCAGACATTCCATCCAGTGTTTCTGACTAGCGAGAGACTCCTCATACAGACTTTGTTAAATCGGTCAGCAGATGTTAAAACACTCAAACATCACTACTTTTATTGTCAAATAACCCACTGAACCTCAAAACTCATCACATCTTTTATTTTTCTATGCATGCACAGTAAAATGTGAGCATATAGCTACTATTGGCCACCCGCCGCTGATCATGTGATTGACAGTTGCAGTATGTAAAGTTAAACGAGTGTCTCATTTCTGTCTCTCTTCATTCACATCCTCGTCTGACAGAATCAAGACACACCTGAGATGAACAGCAGGCGTTTCTACAGCACTCTCCTGCCGCTTTTACTGTGTGAGTAAAACAGCTTCTGTGTGTCTAATATCTTGATGATTACAGCCTTTTCTGTTAGATCCAGAATCACTCCCTAACTCAACCCTATAGTCCTCTTTTTATATTGTTTTCCAAAAAATATAGATGAAGAGAAAGCTTTATTTTTATTTTTCCCCTGTGCTGTTTAACAGATTTTTTGAAACACATTTGTAAATGTAATGTTTTTA
The DNA here is from genome assembly GCF_903798145.1 of Danio aesculapii. Taxonomy (NCBI): domain Eukaryota; kingdom Metazoa; phylum Chordata; class Actinopteri; order Cypriniformes; family Danionidae; genus Danio; species Danio aesculapii. The sequence continues at coordinate 1,916,057 of NC_079441.1, forward strand.
ATAACTCATTTCTAATAGCTGATTCTTTTCTCTTTGTCATGATGACAGTAAATAATATTAGACTAGATATTCTTCAAGACACTAGTATTCAGCTTAAAGTGATATTTAAAGGCTTAACTAGGTTAATTAGGGTAAAGTTAAGTAATTAGGCAAGTTATTGTATAACAGTGGTTTGTTCTGGAGACAATCCAAAACTAATATTGCTGAAGGGGCTAATAATATTAACTACAGCAGTTTTTAAAAATATTCTTCACATACTATCATTGTTATTATTATTATTATTATTATTCTTATTATTATTGATATTGTTATTATTATTATTGCTATTGTAATTATTGTTATTGTTATTATTATTATTATTGCGGTTATTATTAATATTGTTATTATTATGATTATTATTATTGCTATTGTTATTATTATTTTTATTATTGTTATTATTAATAATGCGATTATTGTTATTATTATTATTATTATTGTTATTATTATTGCTATTGTTGTTATTATTATTATTGCTATTGTTATTATTGTTATTGTTATTATTATTATTAATAATGCGATTATTATTATTATTATTATTATTATGTTATTATTATTATTATTATTATTATTATTATTATTATTGCTATTGTTATTGATATTATTGCTATTGTTGTTATTATTATTATTGCTATTGTTGTTGTTATTATTATTATTATTGTTATTATTATTATTGTTATTGTTATTATTATTGTTATTATTATTATTATTGCTATTGTTATTATTATTATTGCTATTGTTATTATTATTATTATTATTGTTATTATTATTATTGTTATTGTTATTATTATTGCTATTGTTATTATTATTATTGTTATTATTATTATTATTGTTATTATTATTGTTATTATTATTATTATTATTATTATTATTGCTATTATTATTATTATTATTATTATTATTATTATTATTATTATTATTATTATTGCTATTATTATTATTATTATTATTACTATAGTTATTATTATTATTATTATTGTTATTGTTATTATTATTATTATTATTATTATTATTGTTATTATTATTGCTATTGTTGTTATTATTATTATTATTGTAATTGTTATTATTACTATTATTATTGTTTACATTTTATTCCAGCAAAATAATAAAAATAAAAATAAATAAATAGATTAGACACTCCCCAAGAAATATATTTCATAGAAAACACTGTGAAAATCTTGCAAAAAAGGGGGAATTTCACAGGATGGAGAATAATTAAAAATTAATAATAATGATTAATATCATTATTATTATTATTATTAATAATAATAATAATAATAAACAACTTTATTTTTATATAGCGCCTTTAAAAGTAGCATTTCAAGCCACTTTACAGACATAAATGTACAGCAGTAAAAGACATATAAGAATGAATGGAAAAAAGGCAATAATAAAAATAATGAAACCCAATAATAGATCTAAAAAGCTAATAAAATCAAATAAACGGACTGAGAGAATCATTTATAACCTCATATGTAAACAGTGAATGCTTATTTTTGTTGTACCGTCGTCTTCTCTCATGTAATGTAAAGTGTGATTTTAACATTATATTTATGCTTCATTTTCTGGGCCTCGTTCTGTATTTCTCCATTCTTTTCACAGGGCTTTTCTGGGTTCAGATGAAGATGAACAGAGCAGAAGGTGAGATTTCAGGACTTTACTGCATGTTTAATTCACATTCATTTAAACATGCCTTCATTCTTTGTGTGGGTTTCCTCCGGGTGCTCCGGTTTCCCCCACTGTCCAAACTCATGCGCTATAGGGGAAATGAATAAGTTAAATTGGCCATAGTGTATATGTGTGAATGAGAGTGTATGGGTGTTTCCCAGTGTTGGGTTGCGGCTGGAAGGGCATCCACTGCGTAAAACATAAGTTGGTGGTTCATTCTTCTGTGGCGACCCCTGATTAATAAAGGAACTAAGCCGAAAAGAAAATGAATGCAACACATCTGATGGGTGCTTTTAACCCAACATTGGGTCAGATATGGACAAACTTACCCTTTGGGATAATTGGGTCCATTTTTTTGGGTTTAAATTTCAATAAAACTTTTAACCCAGCTGTTGAGTTTGTCCATATTACACTGGGTTAATATAATACTCAATATTTATGATGCAAGATTTAGAATGATTTAAAGTATATTTGTATCAGTATTGGGTCAAATATGAGCAAACCCAACAGTTGGGTTACATTTTTTTATAAACTTATTGTTAGTAAATGAACCTAATGGGTTTGTCCATATTCGACCCAGCAATGGGTTAAATACAAGCCAGTGTTTTTAGTTTAGAACTTAGTTAACTTGTTGTCTGTTTTTTGATAATTCTGTTTTTTTTACCCATCTGTTGAGTTTTGACTGTGTTAATACGACCCATCATTTTATAGTGCAATATTTAAAATGATTTAAATTAAGTTTCATAATATCTAACTATTTTTGGGTCAAATACAAACACACGCAACAGTTGTTCATTAAATGTTTATTAAATTTAATGTAAAAAATGAAGCCAATGGTTGGGTTTGTCCATTTTTGACTCAACATTGGGTTAATACAACATAATATTTTAGAGTGTAGCATATATTTAATATATTTAACTTGTTGTCTGTTTTTTGGGTAATTGGGTTAATTTGTTTAAATTAAAATTCAATTAAAACTTTTAACCCAGCTGTTGACTTTGTCCATATTTGACTGGGTTAATACAGCCAATCATTTTGATAGTGCATGATATACAATGATTTAAAGTATATAATAGTTGGGTTGTCTATGTTTGACCCTACACTGGGTTAATACAACATGTTTATTTAGAGTGTAGCATTTGATAGTTTCTGGGTTCTGGGACAATCAAGTTCCTATCATTTAAAAATAATTTAGGTTTTCAACATCATTTACGTTTTAACCCAGCTGTTGAGTTTGTTTATATTTGACTGGGTTAAAATAACTAATAATTTTATAGTGCAATATGTACAATGATTTAAAGTATGGTTTTGTATGATTTAACCAATCATTGGGTTAAACATGAACACCTGCAACATTTGCGTTACAAAATGTTTATTAAATTGAATGTCAAAAAATGAACCAAATGGTTGTTGTACATATTTGACCCAACACTGGGTTCATTTTTTTCCAATTAAATTTCAATTAAAAGTTTTAACCCAGCTGCTGAGTTTGTCCATATTTGACTGGGTTAACTCAACCCATCATTTTATAGTTCATGAATTACAATGACTTAAATTATGTCTTGTCGACACTAAAAAATGCTGGAATGTGGTTACCCATCGTTGGGTCAAATATTGACAAACCCAAAAGTTGGGTAACAATTTTTTTTAATAAATTGAATTGAATTTAACCGAATGGTTGGGTTGTCCATATTTGACCCAACACTGGGTTAATGCAATATAATATTTTACAGTATAGCATTTATTTAACTTGTGGTCTGTTTTGGGGATAATTGGGTCAAATTATTTTAAGTAAAAGTTTTAACCCGGCTGTTGAGTTTGTCCATATTTGACTGGGTTAACACAACCCATCATTTTTGACAGACTTGTCTGTTTTTTTGATAATTGGGTTTATTTTTTTAATAAATTTCAATTAAAAAAATGTTTACCCAGCTGTCGAGTTTGTCTATATTTGACTGGGTTACGAATACAACCCATCATTTTACAGTGCAATATTCACAATGATTTATATTCTGTATGTATTTAACCCATATAATATGAACAAACTCAACAGTTGGGATACAAAATGTTCATTAAATGTAATGTAAAAAAATAACCCAATGGTTAGGTTATCCACATTTGACCCAACACTGGGTTAAAAACAACCCATCACTAATTTTAAGTGTAGCATTTATGTAGGTTGTTATCTGTTTTAAAGTTCTCCTATAGGTGTGTTTTGACTAAATATTTGGCTATTCAGTGACTCAGACAATGAGGATGACACATGTAAAGCACCCAGGCTTCATTTGCTTTTGACATGGCATTAAGGGCTTATCTAAAATCATTTAATTCAAATAACAGCTCAATAGTTTCCAGGAAGAAAACACAGGGATGAAAACGTAAATAAACAGACGTGCTGTAAATAAATAATGGGTTACTGTAACCAAAACATTGGGTCGAATATGGACACACCCAACCGTTGGATTACAAATGTAAAGCTAATTTAAAAAAATAACTACATTGTTTCAGATGTATTTACAAATACCCAGCATTTTAGAGTGCATAAGAAACACACTGTCTCACACACTTGGACACAACTCAAAAGTCATTAGTGATTTAAAGAAATATTTCACCCAACAGTAAACACTCTGTCGTCATTTACTCAGACTTAAGGCTTGTGCCACAGCAGAATGAACCGCCAACTTATCCAGCATATGTTTTTATGCAGCGGATGTCCTTCCAGCACTGGAAAATATCCATACACTCTCATTCACACACACACTGATACACTACGGTCAATTTTAGCCTTCCCAATTAACCTGTACCACATGTCTTTGGACTTGTGGGGGAAACCGGAGCACCCGGAGGAAACCCACGCCAACATGGGGAGAACATGCAAACTCCACACAGAAACACCAACTGACCCAGCCGAGGCTCGAACCAGCGACCTTCTTGCTGTGAGGCGAACGTGCTACCCACTGCACGGCACTTAATCGAAAAACCCAAATACTCTCGTATGCAAAGAGACTCGGCACAACTTCATGCTTCTGACACTCACTTGTTGCACAGAAGAATGTCATGCTTGTTTTTCTTGTGTGTTCATGGTGTGAGGATTTCCTTTTCTGTTTCTCCTCATCAACACTGTAAATCTTAATCAGTTGAGCCAACTCAAATGATTTGAGGAAAGTGATTCACTCAGTTCGTTTGAGTAATAGGAAATCGACAACTCTGAAAATTAAAAATGAAACACCCAAAATGACATGAAACTCCAGAGGAAGCATTGACAGCGTGGTGACGCAATGATGTTAATCAATCTATGTGCGTTAACAGGTAAACCGCAGTCATGAATGCACCATTCAAAAAGCAACTCATATAAACACCCTTATCATATTATTGTCTTATTCAGATTAAGGTAAATAATTTGACCACTGATGTAACATGGTCACAATCCACAACCCTTGAAAAAATTGTTCTCTAATATTGATGACAGCCTTTCCACAGGTTAACAGTGAGTTAAATTAATGTTAATTGCATAATACAGATCTTAAATTCATGCTAACAAGCAATTAATCAATATATTTATTGATATATATATATATATATATATATATATATATATGAATTGATGTTTACTTTACACTTTTAATTATATTGTTCGATTAAAATGATTAAACATTTAGTTTGTCAAGTAAAAGATTTTTCTAGAGTCGTCCACTATTATTATGGGGCTCAAAAGTATCGGTTCAGGAACTGTTTTGGCGCCATTGATTTAGCATCGGTAATGAAATAACCCCAAAAGATACCCTCGATTAAATCCCTACAGGATTTTCCTATAGGCTTTTTGAAGATTGCAAATTATGAGCTCTGTGTTCAAACACTGCTCATTACACTTACATGTTTTGTCCAGCTGGATAATCCTCACACAAATAAAGTACAACGTTTAGCACTTTTGGATAGGGCTGGACGATATGGCAAAAATGTATACCACGATATATTTCTTAATCGGTCGATACGATATAATTTTGATATCGATATGGACAATATTAAAAAGCCAGGAAACAACTGCCAAGAACGCACACAATGGATGTCTGTACCCACAAATGTCTGCTATAACACATCCAGGCTCTTACAACCTTTTTTAAAATGAAAACATTACAAATGAATGTTCACGTTTGATTTGCATTTAGCCTTTACAAGCAAGAAATCTGAAATAAACTATAAACTGATATATATATATCAGTTTATAGTATATATATATATATATATATATATATATATATATATATATATATATATATATATAGAGAGAGAGAGAGAGAGAGAGAGAGAGAGAGAGAGAGAGAGAGAGAGAGAGAGAGAGAGAGAGAGAGAGAGACAGAGAGAGAGAGAGAGAGAGAGGGAGAGTTCATAGACATAGTTCGTTATTTTTTTAGTATATGTTGAATATTTAACAATCAAAATAATACCAAAATCTTACAATTATGACATCCAGATCATAAAAAAATCATAGAAAAAGAATAATAATTATAATAATATAAATTAATCAAAAAGAGTACAGGCAACATTAATATTTGCAATAGAAAAAGAGTTGTTTGAGTATTGTCAAAGTTCTGGTTGCTTTTCTTCTTGAACGTCCTTTAAGGGTTTAATCTGTCTGCTTATGTTTGTGTATAATTACCCAATTAAATTAAAAAGGTTTAACAGAAAATAGTTCTTATATATTTTATATAGTCTATTTATATAGTCTAATATTTTATATTATTTTATATAACACATTTTCATTATTTAACAGATGTAAAACCTCTATTAATCACGTTCTTTCTATGTCATAAGCTTTGCAATAACCAGATTTCTGATCAATATGTTTGTCAATTTTATTTTGTAAGTTTGCGAGAGTGCTATATGCCAGCATGCAGCGAGTTTATGTGTGTGAGTGTTAGTTTGGGTGTTTCAAGAGTTCACACTTACAGTAGCTCACGATTTATACATAGCTTGTTTGGCGTGCTGTCCGGGGAGAGAGCCCTGAGCTCAAGGGATCCTCGAGCCCAGGGCTCCCTCCTTTCACAGTGCGAGGGGAGATTGAGCTCAGGTCGATCTGAAACTCCCCCGCTGCTGAGGCCAAGGTGAACTTGCTGAGAGTAAGACATTAGAAAAAAGATTTAGGCTTATTTTATCTATAATATAGAGCACATTTGGATGGTGGGGGGAAACCGGGGAACCCGGGGGAAACCCACGTGGACACGGGGAGAACATGCAAACTCCGCACAGAAAGACCAGATGGCCCAGTGAAGACCCAACGCCGTTGGTATTCTTGCTGTGAGGCAACAGTGCTAGTCACTGGGCCACCGTGCCGCCCATTCTGGATAAAGGTGGGAGGAGGGGAGGAGGGGGGTTTCTTCCAGACGAAGATAGTTGTAGAGAGGAAATTAGGATATATATAGTGACTTGAGATCCTTTGATTGGAGGATTATGATTAGCTAATGTGGACCAGCTGGGTCAATCATGAGCACATGCTCCTCTCGAAGTTAGTTTAAAATTAAACTTCACTTATGCGAGGATCGAGTTGTACGTGCGTGTGTTAATGTTGGTGTTTATGCAAGGATCATGTTTATATCTACGTGCGTGTGTATGCATGCATCAAGTTTATATGTATTAGTGCTAGTTTCATGCATGTTTTGAACATTCAATAGTGTCAGTGTTCATGCGAGTAATTTATAGGCGTATATGCACGTGTTATGTATGTGTTGATGAGTGAAGTTTGATTTAAATCCTACATGGTGCCTCATAGCCGTCTGTGTTTGCTTCATTGCCTTCTCTTCTGACACCGCTGGTTTGAACCTGCAGAGCACCGAAACTTTACAAAGCCGAACCACATCCACACCACTGCATTAGACTTTCCTCTCTAATCAACTATTTCGTCTGCATTCTTACTTGTAGAAGCGTGTTCATTCACATCTGTATTCAGGGCACTCATTTTGTAGCTAAAACTTTCTGCGACGGAGCTTAACCAACTGCTGAGCGCTGGCAGTCTGTCTGTGATGTACGTCATCACGCAAGTGACATCACGGTCTGACGGCTGAACACTGACGGTCATTCAGTGATAATGTATAAGATTTTAAATATATAATAAATATAATATTTTATATATATATATATATATATATATATATATATATATATATATATATATATATATATATATATATATATATATATATATATATATATATATATATGCGCAAATTTATATCAAAATACCGGAAATGGGTTTAAAAATCATATCATTGTTATTGAAAAAAAATCAATCACGATGTATTGATACCGAATTATTGTCCAGCCCTACTTTTGGATCTGAAATGATTTTGTCTCTTTTTTTACAGATAATCTGGCGCTAAAGAGAAACGCCTCTCAGTCGTCCAATTATGGGTTTTGGACTGCAGAAAGAGCTGTCGATGGTTCTCGAACTGGGCCAAAGTTGTGGTCGGTGTGTTCGTCCACAGCTAACCAAAGTAACCCGTGGTGGAGGGTGGATCTGGGGGACGTTTACCGCGTTAGCAGAGTAGTCATCACTAACATTAACAACAGCTTCGCAGACCGAATAAACGGAGCCCAGATTCACATCGGAAACTCTCTGGAGAACAACGGCAGCAGCAATCCCATGTGAGACGCTCCTATTATTAATAACATTACAGTTAAAGTCTCTATATATGTATATTTAAAGTCTCTATATCTATATTTTTTCCCCAATTTCTTGTTTAACAGAGAGAATATTTTTACAACACATTTCTAATCACAATAGTTTTAATAACTCATCTCTAATAACTGATTTATTTTCTCTTTGTCATGATGACAGTAAATAATATTAGACTAGATATTCTTCAAGACACTTCTATACAGCTTAAAGTGACATTTAAAGGCTTAACTAGGGTAATTAGGGTAAAGTTAGGGTAATTAGGCAAGTCATTGTATAACAGTGGTTTGTTCTGGAGACAATCCAAAACTAATATTGCTTAAAGGGGCTAATAATATTGACCTTAAAATGGCTTTAAAACAATTAAAAACTGCTTTTATTCTAGCCGAAATAAAACAAATAAGGCTTTCTCCAGAAGAAAAAATATTACAGGAAATACTGTGAGAAATTCCTGAATCTGTTCAACATCATTTGGGAAATATAAAAAAAAAAAAAAAAAAAACACAGGAGAGAGAATCATTCTGACTTCAACTGACTTGGTCGGCTGGCTTGGTAAGGACTAGAACCAGTGATGTTCTTGCTGTGAGGCAACAGTGCTAACCACTGGGCCACCATGCCACCCATCTAGGAAAGGAGGAGGAGTAGGGGTGGAAGGGGGGATTCTTCAAAACGAAGATTACTATTATACATAACTTAGGGTATTTATAGTGGCTTAGGAATCGTCTGATTGGTCAATCATGTGTTGGCTAATGCATGACCAGCTGTGTTCAATCATAAGCACTTGATCCTCTTGAAATTAGCTTATAAATAAACTTCACTTAATAGAGGAGCTCTGAAATGAACAACACACGGTATAACCTTCATTTACCTTTAAAAAAACAATAATAATGTAGGATAATCAGGGGCATTGCACATGCCCCAGTAAAAATTGCCAGTGCCCCAGTGAATGCTTTGAGATACGATTTACTTTATATGCAAGTGGCGTTATTAAGAGTGGTAATCCCAGAATAAAAACATTATTCTCTATGTGCGAACGCTGATGAAAGCATGTAGTGTAATCAAAAAGCGAACTGAGCATGTGCGCAGAAAAAAAAAAACATACCCGCGCGCCTCACGCACCGCTCCTGCTTGACGCGCTGCTCTGATCCCGGTAGTGAACATGCACGCTGACAAAATAGCCAGCGAAACAGTCTTTTATACAAAGGTGTCGGCACGCAGTGAGTTTTGCCAGTCGACAAAACAAAGTTTAAATAATATGATGGTGATTTTTTTTGTATGAAGCAAAAAGGAGAGATGATGAGTCAGGGAGTTAAGACTTAATAAACCGAATTCTCAGCCATGAGTCGGGTCTAAGACAACAGATAATTCTATAAACATCTTTTTTCATATTCTATAGAGTTGTCTATATAATTTCATTGTAATAAAATTAATATTTATGCAAAAGATTTCTTAAATGATCCTAGCATCACTCCAGTTGTGTCTTTAGACTGTTTCCCAGTTACATTTAGGATTAATTTCTGTTATTTATTTAGAATAATAATTGCAACAATAATACTGTTTTTTATTTATAATTATATATATATATATATATACACTTTAAATATATATATATATATATATATATATATATATATATATATATATATATATATATATAGTTACACATGGATGACAGAGACAACGTTAGGATCCAAGTGCAGGTTTATTCGGTAGTCAGGCAAGCAAGGGTCAACACAGGTGCAAACAGATGAATAAAGGCAAATCCAGAATCGTAGTCACTATAACAGACGACAGGTTGGAAGGCAGGCAGTGAACATGGACAAACAGACAAACTTGGCAAGGGTCAAAACACGGAGAAACAAGACTAAAGAAAATGCGTTGAATTGTCACTTTACAGGTAAACAAGACTCGGCCAGGAAGTGAGTGTGTGTGCTGCTAAAGTAGTGTGTGTGATTAGTCCAGAAGCAGCATCAGCTGTGGGAGTCCAATCAGTGGAGACTTGGAGCAGGTGTGTGTGTGTGGCATGACTGAATTTGTAGTTCATAAGATGTAGTTCATGTGAAAGTGAGTTCTTACCAGCGACCTCTGGTGGTTAGAGATGGCTGGTAATGATGACACATATATATATATTATTATTATTATTTATTTATTTCGAGGGGGAGCTGTGCCCCAGCAGAGCTTTACGTCTAGCAACGCCCCTGAGGATAATGTTATCTTCTGAGAACCCGAGAGCTCTACGTGCCATATAGACAGAATAATGACAGTTTAAAGCAGTGTGTTTGTGCTTTTAGTCTCATCAGTGCAGTGAAATCTGTGCATTGAGGCTACAATCCCCTTTTCCTTTTCTTCATTTGTTCAGAATAATAAGAATACTTCCAGCATTGCAGAAATATAAGCCAGAGATGTCGGATTCAATGTTAATTTTAATTCAGCAGTTTATTTTTCAAAAGCAGATTAATTAAAATAAATTTTTTTTACATTTTTAGAAAAGTAACTTAAATATTATTACCTATTTTTCTTTCTAAGTAATGCATTACTTTACTTGCTACTTCGAAAATAACATTATTACATTATTAACTTACATTATTTGTAATGAGAACCCCCCTACATTGATCTTAATGGTTTATAATGATATGAGGGAGAGTTATTAATAACATGAGAACATTTTTACATGAACTAATCCTTTAATAACTCCCCTTATTACTCAGTTATTGAAGTCTAATGATGTTTTCTCTTCAGATGTGCAGTGATTTCTGGTATTCCAGCTGGAGTTTCTGCAACCTTCCTCTGTTGTTTTATGGAGGGTCGATATGTGAATCTGTTCATTCCCGGAGACTCAAAGATGCTCACACTGTGTGAAGTGGAGGTCTATGTAGAAGGTGCGAAAATCAAGCTGTGAATGTTTTCTTTTCTTCTCATTATAAAGTTTGTATCAAGTGCTTTGAATTATTTTATAATATTTACATAAAGAGAGGGCGGGGCATAGAGTAGCCCCCCCCCCCCCCCCTTATGAAAAAGCAACCAATAGGGTGTTGTTATTCTCACAGCTCTGCCAGTGAGACTGGTTGAGCTCAAGTGCATCAAATGAACAGCCATTGAGATGAAAGGGGCGGGGCTTGTCAGACACTAGAGAGCATTTGATTGGTCAGAAGATTTGATGAGAAACTGAATTATGAGGCGACGTGAATAAAATCATTGATCCATAGGAGGAAGTGACAAACTGCAAGCTTTGGATGTTTATATCAGGTTTAAGTGAATTTTGTCACAGCTTTGGAGCACATTAGATTATAGTTATCCCAACTAACAGACTGAAACTAACCTCTATAAAATTGTATTTTAATTTCACAGGACATTTAGTTCAGTTTATTATACCACACTTTATAATATTTGTTGAATGACTCAACTCTGTTACTGTCTACTCTGTCACGGTTTAAGTGTATGTATTATTTACACACAGTACTCAGCATAATGGAGTAGACCCCATTTTGAAAATGAGTATTTTTCTCCATTTCTCAGTGAATATAGGCAGTGCATTGTGGTGCATTTAAACAAAACAGATGTATTTAATAAAATAATATTTTATTCACCAAACATATTTAGAAATGTAAAGATAATACAAATAAATTCAAGCTAAATATTGCAAAAATAATTACAACTTACAAAATTTCAAGTAATTTTTCAATTTTATTTTGGTTTTCTTGATTTTTCCTCTTTTTTAAAATTTATATTTAATATTTTTTTAATAACATGTAAATTTGGCTGTACTTGATTTTGGAGCATTATCATAAATCATTCTGTTAGATCTGCTCCAGATTTGGCTTCAGCACTGACTAATCTAATGTATATGCACAAATATAATATTGTAGAGCTTCCTATTGAAAATATGAATTTAAAAGAGAGATTTGCGAGGGGTGAAGTTATAAATGCTGAGCACTTTACATAAAATACATACATTTTTTACATGTATTTTGACATTTATAATGTATTCAGTTAACTGGACAGCATACATGTGTGTCATGTTGTATATCATTCTAGCTTTAGGAAAATCAATGGAAAGTTTACAAAATGCACCCACAATTCTGAATGAGTGTAGATTTGTATGAAAGTTTGAGGATGTCTCAGATATTATTTGAAAAACTACAAAAAATTTGAAGTCCGAATCAAAATATGCAATGCCAATTACAGAAAATGCATAGAAGGATTTGTTTACCGATTGTTTGTGTTTCTTTGTGTGTGTGTGTGTGTGTGTGTGTGTGTGTGTGTGTGTGTTTGCAGGTCCGTGTTGGAAGCAGTCATTGGTGAAACTGAAACTCGACTCCAGCTTTAGTCTTTCTGAAGTGCGGCTCCTGACGCAGGTGAGACAGTCTGAACACATCACAATCAGGGCTCGAATTCATAGAGCTTTGTGTAGGAAATGAACCTAAAAGTGAACGTACACCAGAATGCTGAAATTGGTGTAGGCAAAAAAACTTTGATATTTACAAAATCTTGTGCACAAACATTTTCATGCATCTTTCGATTTATAAATCACTGATGATTTTAGAATTTGTGTATGTGGAAAAATCACACACATATATATATATACTGCCTATCCAAGTTTTAGGGAGATCAAATAATAACTTGACCTCTAGTCGATCATTTGGTGTCAGAAGTGTCTTATATGAAAGGTAAAGGCCTCTAGAATACGCTTATTTGAGCACAATATAATCTGATCATGTCTTGATGTTGACTGATTTGATTAGGACAGTAAGGTCTGACTCTGCTTAGACTAAAGTCTGCTCACTGAACCTTCAATAATGTCCAGTATAGAATATGTGGTCATGCTGCAGTGGAAACAGAATGAATATTGTGTCTGACTCCATCATGAGCTTGGAGGACTGCATCCATACATCTCTGACATGACTCAAATCACTGATTAATAAAGTCATCTGGAATGGCGAAGAAAGCCTTCTTGCAGGACTCCCAGAGTTCATCAAGACTCTTTGTGTTCATCTTTAATGCCTCCTTCATCTTACTCCAGACATGCTCAATAATGTTCATGTCTGGTGACTGAGCTGACCAAACCATGGAGCAGCTTGACTTCTTTGCTTTCGTAGCTTTGATGTGGAGGCTAAAGTATGAGAAGGAGCGCTATCCTGCTGGAGAATTGTCCCTCTCCTGTGGTTTGTAATGTAATGGGCAGCACAAATGTCTTGATACCTCAGGCTGTTGATGTTGATCATCCACTCTGCAGATCTCTCGCACGCCCCCATACTGAATATAACCCCAAACCATGATTTCTCCTTCACCAAACTTGACTGATTTCTATGAGAATCTTGGCTCCATGCTGGTTCCAGTAGGTCTTCTGCAGTATTTGATGATGATTGGGATGCAGATCAACAGATGATTCAGCAGAGAAATCCACCTTCTGACACTTCTACACATCATCAACTAGAAGTCAAGTTATTATGTGTTGCTCTTACAACTGGGATTGATGACAAGACTTTTGTCAGGTAGTGCATATATATATATATATATATATATATATATATATATATATATATATATATATATATATATACACATATATATATATATATATATATATATATATATATATATATATATATATATATATATATATATATATATATATATATATATATATATATATATATATATATAGGGAACACTGTTAAAATGCCCTTGCTCTGTTAAACATAATTTGTAAAATATTTGAATATGAAAAAAATAAACCACTAATTACTAATAATTTTCATCATTTAATAATTAATAAGTCCACAATTACTATTAATTCAATTTTAAATCTGTAATAATATTGACGTCAACTATATACAGTTGAAGTCAGAATTATTAATCCTTGTTTATTTTTTCCCCAATTTCTGTTTACCAGAGAGCAGATTTTCTTCAACACATTTCTAATCATAATAGTTTTAATAAATAATTTCTAATTGATTTATTTTATCTTATTTTATTCTTCAAGACACTTCAATACAGCTTAAAGTGACATTTAAAGGCTTAACTAGGTTAATTAGGGTAACTAGGCTGGTTAGGGTAATTAGGCAAGTTATTGTATAACGATGGTTTATTCTGTAGACTATTGGAAAAAAAATATAGCTTACAGGGGCTAATAATATTGACCTTAACATGGTGTTTAAAAAATTAAAATCTGCTTTTATTCTAGCTGAAATAAAATAAATGAGTCTTTCTCCAGAAGAACAAATATTATCAGACATACTGTGAAAATTTCCTTGCTCTGTTAAACATCATTTGGGAAATATTTAAAAAAGAGAAGAAAAATTCCAAGTGGGGCTAATAATTCGGATTTTAACTGTATATATATATATTCACTTCTTAAAATTGAGACTTGTTTCAGCTGGAATCTGCTCTGGCCCAAAGAGGACTCTCTGACGTGACGCTGCACTGGACGCAACTGCCCAAACAGGAAGTGATGCGGAAGGAAGCTGCGCCAGGTCAGTGTGTTCATGTTTTAAACATTTGCTGCGTCTCAATTTGCCAATTTCATCTCTGTTTCGGAGCATACTAGAACATAGATCTCCTTGAAACTAACAATAGCGATACTAACGTCTAATATTTTTCATTCAAATCTGCATACAATGCATTCTCTGTATCAGGAATACGTCTGGGTTTGGTCACGGGTCCACTGCTATTGTGGTCTTGAGTTTTATAACTGAACCTTGCCTGATGATGAAGATTTACGAGAACACAAGCATGCAAGACCACTTAAGAATGCATATTGAGCAACAGCGGTCATGTGATCATCACAAATACTGAATGTAGAACGTCCAAATTACATTCATACTCCTATTCGAGCACACTTTACTTTACTAATAGATATGTAGTAAGTTAAAATTAAAATGTAGTACATACTGCAGTAGTAGGCAATTTCAGATGCAGCTTATGATTTTGGACACGCTTCTATTTTCGAATACTATTGAGGATGGATTGTATGGAAATTGAGACGCAGCAATAGAGAAACATGAACATGTATTACAGATGAAACGAAAAACAAGTGTTATTTCCCATTGTAATATAGTCTAAAAGTTCATAAAGAAATAGAAAATAATCAAATATCTGAAGTAATGAATGTTTTATTGATTTTTTGTGTTAATTTATTTAATTATATATATATATATATATATATATATATATATATATATATATATATATATATATATATATATATATATATATATATATATATATATATATATAACTATTTTTAGTGTATTATTTCAGTAATTTTTATTACAATTTTATTACAATTATTAAAATGAATAATTACTATAATTATTTATGTTTTCTTATTTTCAATAATTAATATATACTTTATTTATTATTTACAGCTCAGTGCGCTCAAAGAAAGAAACAATGAAAACTGAAACTCCCAGAGGATCAGCTTTGATTTTCTTCATCGTTTAGTTAATTTATATTGCTTGAATATTTCAATTAGTTTAGAAGTAGATCAAATTTTCAGTGTGATTTTAATATATAATCAATTTGATTGCTTTATCAATTGTGGAGTTATCAGGAATATTATAAATAAATACACCAAGTGTTTAAACTAGTTAAGAATATTTCATTTGATTACATTGTTAGATTTAATTTAATTATACACACCTGATACACACCTGAAACTTGTCTATAGCACTTGTTCACTGCTGCTCTTATAGTTGTGTAAATTGCTTCCTTGTCCTCATTTGTAAGTCGCTTTGGATAAAAGCGTCTGCTAAATGACTAAATGTAAATGTAAATGTAAATTATACTTGGATTTAAATTAAGATTGTATTTTTGTTTTAGTTGTTATTTAGCTTATACTTATTATTTATAAAATTGAATTATGTTGAATAATGTTTATTTTTAATCATGTAAAATCACATTGTCAGCTCTTAAAGTTTTTTTTTCTAGCAGAACAGTTCCATTACATAAATTACATTATTTTATAAGAATGTTGATGAATCTCTTGTGTATTGTTATCTACAATATTGTGCTGGTTGTATTTTATATTTAATTCATTTGAATAAATTATATTATTACATTATTATTCATTTTATTATACGATGTGTAACGCCACGCCAGCAGAGGGAGCCCTTTAATAAAACTTCTGCATATGGATTCTTATACTGTCTCAGACCCCGTTACACAATGACATTATTATATTGTTGATTATGTTATGACTGTTGTGTTAGATATATATAGCATTTAATTTAATCTGTATTTTATATTTAAGTTTATTAATATATGAATGCTTTTATCTAAATTCGACAATTTTAGACTAAAATAATATTGTTACAGTATATAATATGTATAATGTTAGTTTTAAATAATATTATAGTATACTATTGTTTTCAGACTTGCAGTGTGCATATTTTTGATAATCCTAGTTTTAACATTCACAGCTTCAGATTTTAAATCTATTTTACATTTAATTATTATTAATTATACAGTTTTATCATAGTATAATGAGGTGTGGTGTAAATTTAACAAGCTCCATCAGTTGATTAATAAGCTTTTAGCGCCACACTCTGGAGGCTCACAGTAAGTACAGTACACTTTAAAAAAAGACAGTTTTTTTTTTAACCCAATGTTGGGTCAAATATGGATGAGCAAAATGTTATTTATTCATTCATTCATTCATTCATTTTCTTTTCAGCTTAGTCCCTTTATTAATCTGGGGTCGCCACAGCTGAATGAACCGCCAACTTATCCAGCATATGCTTTACGCAGCGGATGCCCTTCCAGCTGCAACCTATCACTGGGAAACATCCATACACTCATTCACACAGATATACTATGGATAATTTAGCTTACCCAATTCACCTATACCGAACCAGCGACCTTCTTGCTGTGAGGTGATCGTGCTACCTATTGTGCCACCGTGATGCCCTAAAATGTTATTTAAATAAAAAAAATAATAATAATAATAACAATTGGGGTTGTCCACATTTGACCTGACAATGGGTTAAAACTACCCAGGTTTTTTTTTTATTGCACTTAACAAACCTGCAACATTCCCATATTTGTCTTTAAAACATAATTAAACATGCTTATTTACATTTTAATATTTATAATTTTATTTCAAAGTTTATAATTTAAGTGTTCTGATTAAAATTATATTTATGGTAAAATATTTATATGTTAATAAAGTCACAGGGCACTTTTGAATTGAGATTAAACTACTATAATTATATTATATTATATTATTTTATATTATATTATATTATATTATATTATATTATTTATAGTAAATTATAGTAAATTAAATTATATTATATTATATTATATTATATTATATTATATTATATTATATTAAATTATATTATATTATATTATATTATATTATATTATTTTATATTCTATTATATTATAGTAAATTATATTATATTATAGTAAATTATATTATATTATATTATAATATAGTAAATTATATTATATTATAGTATATTATATTATATTATAGTAAATTATATTATATTATATTATAGTAAATTATATTATAATATAGTAAATTATATTATATTATATTATAGAAAATTATATTATATTATATTATATTATATTATATTATATTATAGTAAATTATTTTATATTATATATTAAATTATATTATAATAAATTATATTATATTATGTTATATTATATTATATTATATTATATTACATTATATTATATCATATTATATTACATTTTAAATGTATATTTAAATACCAAATATCAATTGTGGGCAACACACAATTGTCCTGGCTGGGTCAGTTGTCCTTTGTGTATGGAGTTTGCATGTTCTCCCCGTGTTGGCGTGGGTTTCCTCCAGGTGCTCCGGCTATAGGGGAATTGATGAACTAAATTGGCCGTAGTGTATGAGTGTGTGTGTGCGAATGTGAAAGTGTATGGGTGTTTCCCAGTACTGGCTTGTGGCTGTAAGTGCATTCGCTGTGTAAAACATATGCTGAAATAGTTGGCGGTTCATTCCGCTGTGGTGACCCCTGATGAATAAAGGGACTAAGCGGAAGGAAAATAAATGAATGAATACCAATTGTGACTCTTAATCCTATTAAAAAAACATTTATGAGGGGTATTGTTGGGACATTTAGCTGAGAATAAACTCCTGAATAGCTCAAATGTGAGGGTATTAAAAAAATCGAAACACTGAGAAAATCAGATTTAAAGTAGAATAAATTCATCTCTTAGCAATCCACATTACTGATCAAAAACGTATTTATTTATAGCAGGGAATGTACAAAATGTCTTCATAAAACATGATGTTAGTATTTCAATACTAAAATAAAAGTTGATCATGTTATTTTTGGCTATTCTTACTAAGATACTGCTTTTGTGCTCACAATTATTAAACACAAATCATTGCTGTGTTCTAAAATGTACAAAAAATGTCATGTTAAATGAGTCATGAGTTGATTTCTGTATATGATTTATATTGAATTTATTTATCCATGAGCGTCTGCTGGATGATGAAGTGATGTGAGGCATATTTGCATGAAGAAAATTCCAGAAGACCTTCAAGGGCCTGTAAACGATGAATAATAGACTTAATAGACACACACTGGACTAATAATCACATACTGTCCATATGTAGATTTATATAGACTCATAATTTGCCATGTGTGTGAGTGAGTGTGTGTTGTGCTTGTGAATCTACATTGCGTGTCTGCTGGAGGTTCAGTGCTGTCTTCCACTGGAGGCTGAATCCAGCTCACATTCACAGAAATCTTCAGTGCAGATGCCAGCTGAGGGAAACAACACTGCGTCATTTCAGTTCATTCACCATTAGTGCACATTCAAAAAAATGCTGGGTCATTTTAAACCAATATTCTGTCAACTGTTAGATTTGATCAAATTTGACCCAGCATTGGGTTATTAGAACCCAGCATTTTTTTAGAGTGATATTTATGGTCTACTCTTAAAAAAAAAACACTGTTCTATTAACACAATGTTTGGTCAAATATGACCAAACCCAATGTTTTTTTTTTATTACATTTAAATGACATTTTTAACCCAACTGTATGGTTTGTGTGAATTTGACCCAACATTATGTTAATAGAACCCAGCATTTTTTAGAGTTCACACTATAAAAATGCTGGGTTGTTTTAACCCAATGTTGGGTAATGTTTTTCTTATTAAATTTAAAATAGATTTTTAGGCAAACTCATGGGGTTGTCCATATTTGACTCAAGATTGGGCTATTAGTACCCAGCCTTTTTTGAGTACATCATATATACTCTAAAAAATTTGGGTCATTTTAACCCAATGTTGGGTCAAATATAGACAAACCCTACGTTGGGTTATTTTTTTTTAAATTAAATTTTAATTACAAATTGTAATGCAATGATTGGGTTTGTTCATATTTGACCCAACATTGGGTTCAAGAGTTCACACTTAGCTGATGATTAATTATAAGCTTGTTTGGCATGCTGTCCCGGGAGAGAGCCCTGAGCTCATAAGATCATAAGAAAATGTAAACTCCGCACAGAAACGTCTGCTGGTTTGGTAAAGCCTAGAACCAGAGACATTCTTGCTGTGAGGCAACAGTGCTAAGCACTGGGCCACCGTGTCACCCATCTAGGAAGAAGGAGGAGTAGGGGTGGATGGGGGGATTCTTCAAAACGAAGATAGCGGTGGTCCGTAACCCAGGGTATTTGTAGTAGCTTAGGAGTCGTCTGATTGGTGCATTGAGAATTGGATAATGCGGATCCAGCCGCTTGCAATCATAAGCATGTGATCCTCTCGAAACTTGTTTATAACTAAACTTCACTTAATACAACCCAGTGTGTTTTTTTTTTCCCCAGAGTACATCATATATACACTCTAAATCAGTGGTCCACAACCTTTTCATCATCGCGGACTGGTCAATGCTTGACAATTTTACTGAGGCCCGGGGAAGGGGGGTCTGTACGTAGATTGCTAGGTGACCATCAACCGTTTTCTCAAGGATGACAAGCTGAAAAAACATGGCTGTAGCTCTGATACAAGTTTTGAAAAGTTAAAAGCACTGCAGTGTTTGGGTGTTCTGTGTTTGTCTGAGGTAATTAGTCTAGCGAAATGTGTATATTCCATACTAAATATGAAGCTGATTCTTGTCACGCGACTCGCGATGTGCTCACGGCGTTCTGAAGATGTTTTCAACTGGGTGCTCCTGGAAGACTCCCAATATACGACGCAAGCCACGTGCCACCATTGGATATAATGAACTCGTGCGCGGAAAAGATGCGATGTATGAATGGCCGATATAATTTGCGATCTCCAGCAGTTGATATTCTTCCACAGACATGCTGATTTGTTGATTAATGGGTTGCGGATACATTCCTTGGCAGTTTATGGGTCCTTCACTGCACCTTTCCCCCTTCGCAAAGAAACTTTCCAAAGACGTCTGTTTCTTACTCATTTTGCTGCTTGTGGGTTAATTTTGGGCGCTCAAGTGACGCAACCGAGAGAATACGATCATTTTTCAACATAAAAGATTGTTCAGACTAATAAGTAAAACATAAATAATTAATGCCTTTTAATGATCCACAGACCGGTACCGACCCGGGAGTTGGGGACCACTGCTCTAAATGACACTTTTTAAACCAATGCTTGGGTTTGTCCATATTTGACCCAATGTTGGGTTACAGCAACCATATATACACTACACACACACACACACACACACACACACACACACACACACACACACACACACACACACACACACACACACACACACACACACACACACCTTTTCCAGCAGTTTGTCTCTGATTTCAGGGTCAGTCAGATCTGCACTGGACTGAAGATTTATCTTTACCGATGATCTGCTTGACATAAACACTAAAATGCATCATTAGTTATGCAAATGAGTGCATGTATTATCATGATATATATGAATAATCATTTTGTCAGTTGGTGTTTCTGTGTGGAGTTTGCATGTTCTCCCTGCGTTCGCATGGGTTTCCTCCGGGTGCTCCGGTTTCCCCCTCAGTCCAAACACATGAGGTATAGGTGAACTGGGTAGGCTAAATTGTCCGTAGTGTATGAGTGTGAGTGAGTGTGTATGGATGTTTCCCAGAGATCGGTTGCAGCTGGAGGGGTATCCGCTGCTTAAAACATGTGTTGTCGGTTCATTTCGCTGTGGCGACCCCGGATTAATAAAGGGGCTAAGCTGAAAAGAAAATGAATGAATTGACAGTGATGAGCTGCACTCTGTGTGAAAGTTAAAAACTTTATAAACAACATGTCGCTCATGTGCACGGCGCTTCAAATGTGGGGTGATGGTCAAACACATCTGTCAAGCGTGTGTTTACATTGGAAAACAATAGAAACGTTGGAGTGGAAAAATGTGTTCTGTGTGAATGACCCCCTACAGCATTTCAGCTTTGCAAAAATATAGACAGCACCCTCTAGTGGATTTGACATCTGAAAGGTACAACAAAATATACCCTAAGAAATGTATTTCAGATTCGCAACATTGTAAACAGTGCCCTCTAGTAGATTTGACATCTTAAACCTCCAACAAAACGAACCCTAATGTATTTCTGCTTTGCAAAATAATGTAGACAGCGCCCTCTAGTGGATTTATCATCTGAAAAATTCATTCATTTTATTTTCGGCTTAGTCCCTTAGTCCCTAGTCTCACCACAGCAGAATGAACCGCCAATTTATCCAGCATATCTACAAAGCGGATGCCCTTCCAGCTGCAACCCATCATTGGGAAACACCCATACACTCTCATTCACACACATACACTACGGACAATTTAGCTTACCCAATTCACCTATAGCACATGTCTTTGGACTTGTGGCGAAAACCGCAGCACCCGGAGGAAACCCACGCCAACATGGGGAGATTATGCAAACTCCACACAGAAACACCAACTGACCCAGCCGAGGTTGTGCCTGGCTTGCACAAAACTGACTATTCCTTTATATGTTTTCATTTACACAGTTAAAGTCAGGGATAAAATACATCCAGGAGGTTGTCATCACAGAATAAACTCACATTATTGGCAGACAGATGTGAAGCGCAGCACTGTTGTATAGGACTGAAGGCTTTATTCTGTGAAAACAACCATCCTGGGTGTACATCGTTGTAACTCATTATATTTGATTCATTCTTTAGTTAATCGCAAATCTGACAGAAATGAAAACAGCTGATGGAGTATACACTAACCTGCACATTATTCAGACACTAGATGGAGACAAACAGTCAAAAACGCAAAGCTGACAGAATGAAAACAGCTGATGGAGTATACACTAACCTGCGCATTATTCAGACACTAGATGGAGACAAACAGTAAAAAACGCAAAGCTGACAGACACTAAAATAGCTGATGGAGTATACACTAACCTGCACATTATTCAGACACAAGATGGTGCCAAACAGCCAAAAACACAAAGCTGACAGAAATGAAAACAGCTGATGGAGTATACACTAACCTGCACATTATTCAGACACTAGATGGTGCCAAACAGCCAAAAACACAAAGCTGACAGAAACTAAAACAGCTGATGGAGTATACACTAACCTGCGCATTATTCAGACACTAGATGGAGACAAACAGTAAAAAACGCAAAGCTGACAGACACTAAAATAGCTGATGGAGTATACACTAACCTGCACATTATTCAGACACTAGATGGTGCCAAACAGCCAAAAACACAGAGCTGACAGACACTAAAACAGCTGATGGAGTATACACTAACCTGCGCATTATTCAGACACTAGATGGAGACAAACAGTCAAAAACGCAAAGCTGACAGAATGAAAACAGCTGATGGAGTATACACTAACCTGCGCATTATTCAGACACAAGATGGCGCCAAACAGACAAAAACACAAAGCTGACAGACACTAAAACAGCTGATGGAGTATACACTAACCTGCACATTATTCAGACACAAGATGGCGCCAAACAGCCAAAAACACAGAGCTGACAGACACTAAAACAGCTGATGGAGTATACACTAACCTGCGCATTATTCAGACACTAGATGGAGACAGTCAAAAACACAAAGCTGACAGACACTAAAACAGCTGATGGAGTATACACTAACCTGCGCATTATTCAGACACTAGATGGAGACAGTCAAAAACACAAAGCTGACAGACACTAAAACAGCTGATGGAGTATACACTAACCTGCGCATTATTCAGACACAAGATGGCGCCAAACAGCCAAAAACACAAAGCTGACAGAAACTAAAACAGCTGATGGAGTATACACTAACCTGCGCATTATTCAGACACTAGATGGAGACAAACAGTCAAAAACGCAAAGCTGACAGAATGAAAACAGCTGATGGAGTATACACTAACCTGCGCATTATTCAGACACAAGATGGCGCCAAACAGACAAAAACACAAAGCTGACAGACACTAAAACAGCTGATGGAGTATACACTAACCTGCACATTATTCAGACACAAGATGGCGCCAAACAGCCAAAAACACAGAGCTGACAGACACTAAAACAGCTGATGGAGTATACACTAACCTGCGCATTATTCAGACACTAGATGGAGACAGTCAAAAACACAAAGCTGACAGACACTAAAACAGCTGATGGAGTATACACTAACCTGCGCATTATTCAGACACTAGATGGAGACAGTCAAAAACACAAAGCTGACAGACACTAAAACAGCTGATGGAGTATACACTAACCTGCGCATTATTCAGACACAAGATGGCGCCAAACAGCCAAAAACACAAAGCTGACAGAAACTAAAACAGCTGATGGAGTATACACTAACCTGCGCATTATTCAGACACTAGATGGAGACAAACAGTCAAAAACGCAAAGCTGACAGAATGAAAACAGCTGATGGAGTATACACTAACCTGCGCATTATTCAGACACAAGATGGCGCCAAACAGACAAAAACACAAAGCTGACAGACACTAAAACAGCTGATGGAGTATACACTAACCTGCACATTATTCAGACACAAGATGGCGCCAAACAGCCAAAAACACAAAGCTGACAGAAACTAAAACAGCTGATGGAGTATACACTAACCTGCGCATTATTCAGACACAAGATGGCGCCAAACAGCCAAAAAACAGCGGCGTTACAAACAAGCAAATAAATATGGATGTGAAAGTATTCACTGATGATTCTCAGTTCCTGGATGAGTCTGTGTTATTCAGTGATTGTCATCTCGAAATAACATACCTTCAAATGTCACGACTGACCAATCAGAATCAAGTGTTCCAGACTTCAAGCATGAAAAGAGATGTTTTGTGATTAAATGTCAGTATTACCTGTCCCATAGACCTCCACCTCACACAAAGTCAGGACCTTTTCGGGTCCAGGGATCATTAGGTTCACGAAACGCCCCACCATCCCATTGCATGAGAATGAGTAGGGCTGACCACGTCGAATATTGTGAATGATGACACATCTAAAAAGAGAAACGGGTTTTATCAGAGTTTCTTGTGCGCTTGCTTTTCATTTTTCTAACTAAATATGAAGTTTTAATAATCACTAGGGATGGGATGCTTCATAAAAAACCCAAAACAGTTTTTCTTGTCATGGTTAAACTGAACTCTGAGATTTGGAAAGTCATGTACATTCATTTAGCATTCACGCATTTAGCATATAGTTGCGGGTGCATTGGGAACTGAAGAATTTTTTGCACAGATTCTCACCTGGGATTGTTGTTTCCGCTGTTCTCCAAAGAGTTTCCGATACGAATCTCTGTTCCGTTGATGTCGGTTTCACAGCAGTCGATTCTGTTGGTCACGACCACCCTGTAAACTCTGTAGATTTCCTGCAGATCCAGCCTCCAGAATGGGCTCGTCCCGTAACCGGTGGAGGAACACTTTGTCCAGTTGTTTTTAATGCCATCAATTGCATTTTCTGCATACCACAAGTTGTGTGTGCTTGACTGTGTAGCTTTTCCTCCCAATGCCACGTTCACTTAAAAAACATTCATGAAGAAAATTTACTCTCTCATATGAATGATATAAAATTTACGACAACTAAAATCCCATCTCTTCTGCAATCACCTGAACCCATGAACCCTAAACCATGATGTATGGAATGCATTACCCACAATTATTAGGAACCCCTTCGAAACCAAGAACTTTAACGTTGTGTCCTTCAGATTCGAAATTGCTAGATAACCAATCACACTGAAGAGTAGGAAAACGGGCCAATGAATGCCTATTAGTTGGCAGAGTGCAGCTCCTCTCAGGTGCAGCTGATATTCTAATCAGCTGAGTATATAACTCTTTAAAGGCAGGTCTATACACTGTATAAAT